>NC_138768.1:15166330-15288450 GCF_965119305.1 Pelophylax lessonae | reverse complement strand
ATACAGCAATGTGTCACCTCCCCGGTCCCCCAATACCTCTGTATACTGCCCCCCATATACAGCAATGTGTCACCTCCTCCCCCAAATACTCTGTATACTGCCCCCATATACAGCAATGTGTCACCTCCACCCCCAATACTCTGTATACTGCCCCCCATATACAGCAATGTGTCACCTCCTCCCCCAATACTCTGTATACTGCCCCCCCCCATATACAGCAATGTGTCACCTCCTCCCCCAATACTCTGTATACTGCCCCCATATACAGCAATGTGTCACCTCATCCCCCAATACTCTGTATACTTCCCTCCATATACAGCAATGTGTCACCTCCTCCCCCAATACTCTGTATACTGCCCCCATATACAGCAATGTGTCACCTCCACCCCCAATACTCTGTATACTGCCCCCCATACACAGCAATGTGTCACCTCCTTCCCCAATACTCTGTATACTGTCCCCCATATACAGCAATGTGTCACCTCCACCCCCAATACTCTGTATACTGCCCCCCATATACAGCAATGTTGTCACCTCCTCCCCCAATACTCTGTATACTGCCCCCCATATACAGCAATGTGTCACCTCCTCCCCCAATATTCTGTATACTGCCCCCATATACAGCAATGTGTCACCTCCTCCCCCAATACTCTGTATACTGCCCCCCATATACAGCAATGTGTCACCTCCTCCCCCAATACTCTGTATACTGCCCCCATATACAGCAATGTGTCACCTCCTCCCCCAATACTCTGTATACTGCCCCCATATACAGCAATGTGTCACCTCCTCCCCCAATACTCTGTATACTGCCCCCATATACAGCAATGTGTCACCTCCTCCCCAATACTCTGTATACTGCCCCCATATACAGCAATGTGTCACCTCCTCCCCCAATACTCTGTATACTGCCCCCCATATACAGCAATGTGTCACCTCCTCCCCCAATACTCTGTATACTGCCCCCCATATACAGCAATGTGTCACCTCCTCCCCCAATACTCTGTATACTGCCCTCCATATACAGCAATGTGTCACCTCCTCCCCCAATACTCTGTATACTGCCCCCCATATACAGCAATGTGTCACCTCCTCCCCCAATACTCTGTATACTGCCCCCCATATACAGCAATGTGTCACCTCCTCCCCCAATACTCTGTATACTGCCCCCCATATACAGCAATGTGTCACCTCCTCCCCCAATACTCTGTATACTGCCCCCATATACAGCAATGTGTCACCTCCTCCCCCAATACTCTGTATACTGCCCCATATACAGCAATGTGTCACCTCCTCCCCCAATACTCTGTATACTGCCCCCCATATACAGCAATGTGTCACCTCCTCCCCCAATACTCTGTATACTGCCCCCATATACAGCAATGTGTCACCTCATCCCCCAATACTCTGTATACTTCCCCCCATATACAGCAATGTGTCACCTCCTCCCCCAATACTCTGTATACTGCCCCCATATACAGCAATGTGTCACCTCCACCCCCAATACTCTGTATACTGCCCCCCATACACAGCAATGTGTCACCTCCTTCCCCAATACTCTGTATACTGTCCCCATATACAGCAATGTGTCACCTCCTCCCCCAATACTCTGTATACTGCCCCCCATATACAGCAATGTGTCACCTCCACCCCCCAATACTCTGTATACTGCCCCCCATATACAGCAATGTGTCACCTCCTCCCCCAATACTCTGTATACTGCCCCCATATACAGCAATGTGTCACCTCCTCCCCCAATACTCTGTATACTGCCCCCCATATACAGCAATGTGTCACCTCCTCCCCCAATACTCTGTATACTGCCCCCCATACACAGCAATGTGTCACCTCCTCCCCCAATACTCTGTATACTGCCCCCCATATACAGCAATGTGTCACCTCCTCCCCCAATACTCTGTATACTGCCCTCCATATACAGCAATGTGTCACCTCCTCCCCCAATACTCTGTATACTGCCCCCCCCATATACAGCAATGTGTCACCTCCTCCCCCAATACTCTGTATACTGCCCCCATATACAGCAATGTGTCACCTCCACCCCCCAATACTCTGTATACTGCCCCCCATATACAGCAATGTGTCACCTCCTCCCCCAATACTCTGTATACTGCCCCCATATACAGCAATGTGTCACCTCCTCCCCCAATACTCTGTATACTGCCCCATATACAGCAATGTGTCACCTCCTCCCCCAATACTCTGTATACTGCCCCCCATATACAGCAATGTGTCACCTCCTCCCCCAATACTCTGTATACTGCCCCCCATATACAGCAATGTGTCACCTCCTCCCCCAATACTCTGTATACTGCCCCCATATACAGCAATGTGTCACCTCATCCCCCAATACTCTGTATACTGCCCCCCATATACAGCAATGTGTCACCTCCTCCCCCAATACTCTGTATACTGCCCCCCATATACAGCAATGTGTCACCTCCTCCCCCAATACTCTGTATACTGCCCCCCATATACAGCAATGTGTCACCTTCTCCCCCAATACTCTGTATACTGCCCCCCATATACAGCAATGTGTCACCTCCTCCCCCAATACTCTGTATACTGCCCCCATATACAGCAATGTGTCACCTCCACCCCCCAATACTCTGTATACTGCCCCCCATATACAGCAATGTGTCACCTCCTCCCCCCAATACTCTGTATACTGCCCCCCATATACAGCAATGTGTCACCTCCTCCCCCAATACTCTGTATACTGCCCCCCATATACAGCAATGTGTCACCTCCTCCCCCAATACTCTGTATACTGCCCCCCCATATACAGCAATGTGTCACATCCTCCCCCAATACTCTGTATACTGCCCCCATATACAGCAATGTGTCACCTCCTCCCCCAATACTCTGTATACTGCCCCCCATATACAGCAATGTGTCACCTCCTCCCCCAATACTCTGTATACTGCCCCCCATATACACCAATGTGTCACCTCCACCCCCAATACTCTGTATACTGCCCCCATATACAGCAATGTGTCACCTCCTCCCCCAATACTCTGTATACTGCCCCCCATATACAGCAATGTGTCACCTCCCCCCCCAATACTCTGTATACTGCCCCCCCATATACAGCAATGTGTCACCTCCTCCCCCAATACTCTGTATACTGCCCCCCATATACAGCAATGTGTCACCTCCTCCCCCAATACTCTGTATACTGCCCCCCCATATACAGCAATGTGTCACCTCCTCCCCCAATACTCTGTATACTGCCCCCCCCATATACAGCAATGTGTCACCTCCTCCCCCAATACTCTGTATACTGCCCCCCATATACAGCACTGTGTCACCTCCACCCCCAATACTCTGTATACTGCCCCCCATATACAGCAATGTGTCACCTCCTCCCCCCAATACTCTGTATACTGCCCTCATATACAGCAATGTGTCACCTCCTCCCCCAATACTCTGTATACTGCCCCCCATATACAGCAATGTGTCACCTCCTCCCCCAATACTCTGTATACTGCCCCCCATATACAGCAATGTGTCACCTCCTCCCCCAATACTCTGTATACTGCCCCCATATACAGCAATGTGTCACCTTCTCCCCCAATACTCTGTATACTGCCCCCATATACAGCAATGTGTCACCTCCTCCCCCAATACTCTGTATACTGCTCCCATATACAGCAATGTGTCACCTCCTCCCCCAATACTCTGTATACTGCCCCCCATATACAGCAATGTGTCACCTCCTCCCCCAATACTCTGTATACTGCCCCCATATACAGCAATGTGTCACCTTCTCCCCCAATACTCTGTATACTGCCCCCATATACAGCAATGTGTCACCTCCTCCCCCCAATACTCTGTATACTGCCCCCATATACAGCAATGTGTCACCTTCTCCCCCAATACTCTGTATACTGCCCCCATATACAGCAATGAGTCACCTCCACCCCCAATACTCTGTATACTGCCCCCCATATACAGCAATGTGTCACCTCCTCCCCCAATACTCTGTATACTGCCCCCATATACAGCAATGTGTCACCTCCACCCCAAAACTCTGTATACTGCCCCCATATACAGCAATGTGTCACCTCCACCCCCAATACTCTGTATACTGCCCCCCATATACAGCAATGTGTCACCTCCTCCCCAATACTCTGTATACTGCCCTCCATATACAGCAATGTGTCACCTCCACCCCCAATACTCTTTATACTGCCCTCCATATACAGCAATGTGTCACCTCCACCCCCAATACTCTGTATACTGCCCCCCATATACAGCAATGTGTCACCTCCTCCCCCAATACTCTGTATACTGCTCCCATATACAGCAATGTGTCACCTCCTCCCCAATACTCTGTATACTGCCCTCCATATACAGCAATGTGTCACCTCCTCCCCCAATACTCTGTATACTGCCCTCCATATACAGCAATGTGTCACCTCCTCCCCAATACTCTGTATACTGCCCCCATATACAGCAATGTGTCACCTCCACCCCCCAATACTCTGTATACTGCCCCCATATACAGTAATGTGTCACCTCCTCCCCCAATACTCTGTATACTGCCCCCCATATACAGCAATGTGTCACCTCCTCCCCCAATACTCTGTATACTGCCCCCCATATACAGCAATGTGTCACCTCCTCCCCCAATACTCTGTATACTGCCCCCCATATACAGCAATGTGTCACCTCCACCCCAATACTCTGTATACTGCCCCCCATATACAGCAATGTGTCACCTCCACCCCCCAATACTCTGTATACTGCCCCCATATACAGCAATGTGTCACCTCCTCCCCCAATACTCTGTATACTGCCCTCCATATACAGCAATGTGTCACCTCCTCCCCCAATACTCTGTATACTGCCCTCATATACAGCAATGTGTCACCTCCTCCCCAATACTCTGTATACTGCCCCCATATACAGCAATGTGTCACCTCCTCCCCCAATACTCTGTATACTGCCTCCATATACAGCAATGTGTCACCTCCTCCCCCAATACTCTGTATACTGCCCCCCATATACAGCAATGTGTCACCTCCTCCCCCCAATACTCTGTATACTGCCCCCCATATACAGCAATGTGTCACCTCCTCCCCCCAATACTCTGTATACTGCCCCCCATATACAGCAATGTGTCACCTCCTCCCCCAATACTCTGTATACTGCCCTCCATATACAGCAATGTGTCACCTCCTCCCCCAATACTCTGTATACTGCCCCCATATACAGCAATGTGTCACCTCCTCCCCCAATACTCTGTATACTGCCCTCCATATACAGCAATGTGTCACCTCCTCCCCCAATACTCTGTATACTGCCCCCATATACAGCAATGTGTCACCTCCACCCCCAATACTCTGTATACTGCCCCCATATACAGCAATGTGTCACCTCCTCCCCCAATACTCTGTATACTGCCCCCATATACAGCAATGTGTCACCTTCTCCCCCAATACTCTGTATACTGCCCCCCATATACAGCAATGTGTCACCTCCTCCCCCCCAATACTCTGTATACTGCACCCCATATACAGCAATGTGTCACCTCCACCCCCAATACTCTGTATACTGCCCCCATATACAGCAATGTGTCACCTCCTCCCCCCCAATACTCTGTATACTGCCCCCAATATACAGCAATGTGTCACCTCCTCCCCAATACTCTGTAAACTGCCCCCCATATACAGCAATGTGTCACCTCCACCCCCCAATACTCTGTATACTGCCCCCATATACAGCAATGTGTCACCTCCTCCCCCCCAATACTCTGTATACTGCCCCCATATACAGCAATGTGGTCACCTCCACCCCCAATACTCTGTATACTGCCCCCCATATACAGCAATGTGTCACCTCCTCCCCCAATACTCTGTATACTGCCCCCCATATACAGCAATGTGGTCACCTCCACCCCCAATACTCTGTATACTGCCCCCCATATACAGCAATGTGTCACCTCCTCCCCCAATACTCTGTATACTGCCCTCCATATACAGCAATGTGTCACCTCCTCCCCCAATACTCTGTATACTGCTCCCCATATACAGCAATGTGTCACCTCCTCCCCCAATACTCTGTATACTGCCCCCCATATACAGCAATGTGTCACCTCCTCCCCCAATACTCTGTATACTGCCCCCCATATACAGCAATGTGTCACCTCCTCCACCAATACTCTGTATACTGCCCCCATATACAGCAATGTGTCACCTCCACCCCCAATACTCTGTATACTGCCCCCCATATACAGCAATGTGTCACCTCCACCCCCAATACTCTGTATACTGCCCCCATATACAGCAATGTGTCACCTCCTCCCCCAATACTCTGTATACTGCCCCCATATACAGCAATGTGTCACCTCCACCCCCAATACTCTGTATACTGCCCCCATATACAGCAATGTGTCACCTCCTCCCCCAATACTCTGTATACTGCCCCCATATACAGCAATGTGTCACCTCCTCCCCCCAATACTCTGTATACTGCCCCCCATATACAGCAATGTGTCACCTCCACCCCCAATACTCTGTATACTGCCCCCATATACAGCAATGTGGTCACCTCCACCCCCAATACTCTGTATACTGCCCCCCATATACAGCAATGTGTCACCTCCTCCCCCAATACTCTGTATACTGCCCTCCATATACAGCAATGTGTCACCTCCTCCCCCAATACTCTGTATACTGCCCCCCATATACAGCAATGTGTCACCTCCTCCCCCAATACTCTGTATACTGCCCCCATATACAGCAATGTGTCACCTCCTCCCCCAATACTCTGTATACTGCCCCCCATATACAGCAATGTGTCACCTCCTCCCCCAATACTCTGTATACTGCCCCCCATATACAGCAATGTGTCACCTCCACCCCCAATACTCTGTATACTGCCCCCCCCCATATACAGCAATGTGTCACCTCCTCCCCCAATACTCTGTATACTGCCCCCCCCCATATACAGCAATGTGTCACCTCCTCCCCCAATACTCTGTATACTGCCCCCCATATACAGCAATGTGTCACCTCCTCCCCCAATACTCTGTATACTGCCCCCCATATACAGCAATGTGTCACCTCCTCCCCCAATACTCTGTATACTGCCCCCCATATACAGCAATGTGTCACCTCCTCCCCCAATACTCTGTATACTGCCCCCCCATATACAGCAATGTGTCACCTCCTCCCCCAATACTCTGTATACTGCCCCCAATATACAGCAATGTGTCACCTCCTCCCCCAATACTCTGTATACTGCCCCCCCATATACAGCAATGTGTCACCTCCTCCCCCAATACTCTGTATACTGCCCCCAATATACAGCAATGTGTCACCTCCTCCCCCAATACTCTGTATACTGCCCCCCATATACAGCAATGTGTCACCTCCACCCCCAATACTCTGTATACTGCCTCCATATACAGCAATGTGTCACCTCCACCCCCAATACTCTGTATACTGCCCCCCATATACAGCAATGCGTCACCTCCTCCCCCAATACTCTGTATACTGCCCCCAATATACAGCAATGTGTCACCTCCTCCCCCAATACTCTGTATACTGCCCCCCCCATATACAGCAATGTGTCACCTCCTCCCCCAATACTCTGTATACTGCCCCCCATATACAGCAATGTGTCACCTCCTCCCCCAATACTCTGTATACTGCCCCCCATATACAGCAATGTGTCACCTCCTCCCCAATACTCTGTATACTGCCCCCATATACAGCAATGTGTCACCTCCTCCCCCAATACTCTGTATACTGCCCCCATATACAGCAATGTGTCACCTCCTCCCCCAATACTCTGTATACTGCCCCCAATATACAGCAATGTGTCACCTCCTCCCCCAATACTCTGTATACTGCCCCCCCCATATACAGCAATGTGTCACCTCCTCCCCCAATACTCTGTATACTGCCCCCCATATACAGCAATGTGTCACCTCCTCCCCCAATACTCTGTATACTTCCCTCCATATACAGCAATGTGTCACCTCCACCCCCAATACTCTGTATACTGCCCCCCATATACAGCAATGTGTCACCTCCTCCCCCAATACTCTGTATACTGCCCCCCATATACAGCAATGTGTCACCTCCTCCCCCAATACTCTGTATACTGCCCCCATATACAGCAATGTGTCACCTCCTCCCCCAATACTCTGTATACTGCCCCCCATATACAGCAATGTGTCACCTCCACCCCCAATACTCTGTATACTGCCTCCATATACAGCAATGTGTCACCTCCTCCCCCAATACTCTGTATACTGCCCCCATATACATCAATGTGTCACCTCCTCCCCCAATACTCTGTATACTGCCCTCCATATACATCAATGTGTCACCTCCACCCCCAATACTCTGTATACTGCCCCCATATACATCAATGTGTCACCTCCACCCCCAATACTCTGTATACTGCCCCCCATATACAGCAATGTGTCACCTCCACCCCCCCAATACTCTGTATACTGCCCCCAATATACAGCAATGTGTCACCTCCTCCCCCAATACTCTGTATACTGCCCCCAATATACAGCAATGTGTCACCTCCTCCCCCAATACTCTGTATACTGCCCCCCCCATATACAGCAATGTGTCACCTCCTCCCCCAATACTCTGTATACTGCCCCCCATATACAGCAATGTGTCACCTCCTCCTCCAATACTCTGTATACTGCCCCCCATATACAGCAATGTGTCACCTCCACCCCCAATACTCTGTATACTGCCCTCCATATACAGCAATGTGTCACCTCCACCCCCAATACTCTGTATACTGCCCTCCATATACAGCAATGTGTCACCTCCACCCCCAATACTCTGTATACTGCCCCCCATATACAGCAATGTGTCACCTCCACCCCCAATACTCTGTATACTGCCCTCCATATACAGCAATGTGTCACCTCCACCCCCAATACTCTGTATACTGCACCCCATATACAGCAATGTGTCACCTCCACCCCCAATACTCTGTATACTGCCCCCATATACAGCAATGTGTCACCTCCTCCCCCAATACTCTGTATACTGCCCCCCATATACAGCAATGTGTCACCTCCACCCCCAATACTCTGTATACTGCCCCCCATACACAGCAATGTGTCACCTCCTTCCCCAATACTCTGTATACTGCCCCCATATACAGCAATGTGTCACCTCCTCCCCCAATACTCTGTATACTGCCCTCCATATACAGCAATGTGTCACCTCCACCCCCAATACTCTCTATACTGCCCCCCATACACAGCAATGTGTCACCTCCTTCCCCAATACTCTGTATACTGCCCCCCATATACAGCAATGTGTCACCTCCTCCCCAATACTCTGTATACAGCCCCCCATATACAGCAATGTGTCACCTCCTCCCCCAATACTCTGTATACTGCCCCCCATACACAGCAATGTGTTACCTCCTTCCCCAATACTCTGTATACTGCCCCCCCCCCATATACAGCAATGTGTCACCTCCACCCCCAATACTCTGTATACTGCCCCCCATATACAGCAATGTGTCACCTCCTCCCCCAATACTCTGTATACTGCCCCCCCCATATACAGCAATGTATCACCTCCTCCCCCAATACTCTGTATACTGCCCCCATATACAGCAATGTGTCACCTCATCCCCCAATACTCTGTATACTTCCCTCCATATACAGCAATGTGTCACCTCCTCCCCCAATACTCTGTATACTGCCCCCATATACAGCAATGTGTCACCTCCTCCCTCCAATACTCTGTATACTGCCCCCATATACAGCAATGTGTCACCTCATCCCCCAATACTCTGTATACTTCCCTCCATATACAGCAATGTGTCACCTCCACCCCCAATACTCTGTATACTGCCCCCATACACAGCAATGTGTCACCTCCTTCCCCAATACTCTGTATACTGTCCCCATATACAGCAATGTGTCACCTCCACCCCCAATACTCTGTATACTGCCCCCCATATACAGCAATGTGTCACCTCCTCCCCCAATACTCTGTATACTGCCCTCCATATACAGCAATGTGTCACCTCCTCCCCCAATACTCTGTATACTGCCCCCCATATACAGCAATGTGTCACCTCCACCCCCAATACTCTGTATACTGCCCCCCATATACAGCAATGTGTCACCTCCTCCCCCCAATACTCTGTATACTGCCCCCCCATATACAGCAATGTGTCACCTCCACCCCCAATACTCTGTATACTGCCCCCCATATACAGCAATGTGTCACCTCCTCCCCCAATACTCTGTATACTGCCCCCATATACAGCAATGTGTCACCTCCTCCCCCAATACTCTGTATACTGCCCCCATATACAGCAATGTGTCACCTCCACCCCCAATACTCTGTATACTGCCCCCCATATACAGCAATGTGTCACCTCCTCCCCCAATACTCTGTATACTGCCCCCCCCATATACAGCAATGTGTCACCTCCTCCCCCAATACTCTGTATACTGCCCCCCATATACAGCAATGTGTCCCCTCCCCCCCAATACTCTGTATACTGCCCCCATATACAGCAATGTGTCACCTCCTCCCCCAATACTCTGTATACTGCCCCCCCCATATACAGCAATGTGTCACCTCCTCCCCCAATACTCTGTATACTGCCCCCATATACAGCAATGTGTCACCTCCTCCCCCCAATACTCTGTATACTGCCCCCCATATACAGCAATGTGTCACCTCCACCCCCCAATACTCTGTATACTGCCCCCCATATACAGCAATGTGTCACCTCCTCCTCCAATACTCTGTATACTGCCCCCATATACAGCAATGTGTCACCTCATCCCCCAATACTCTGTATACTTCCCTCCATATACAGCAATGTGTCACCTCCTCCCCCAATACTCTGTATACTGCCCCCCATATACAGCAATGTGTCACCTCCTCCCCCAATACTCTGTATACTGCCCCCCATATACAGCAATGTGTCACCTCCTCCCCCAATACTCTGTATACTGCCCCCCATATACAGCAATGTGTCACCTCCTCCCCCAATACTCTGTATACTGCCCCCATATACAGCAATGTGTCACCTCCTCCCCCAATACTCTGTATACTGCCCCCCATATACAGCAATGTGTCACCTCCACCCCCAATACTCTGTATACTGCCCCCATATACAGCAATGTGTCACCTCCTCCCCCAATACTCTGTATACTGCCCCCCCCATATACAGCAATGTGTCACCTCCTCCCCCAATACTCTGTATACTGCCCCCATATACAGCAATGTGTCACCTGTTTGAGGCTGAGAGCAGCTGGAGGCAGCCTGGAGGACATCCTTCACAGCTCCACTTTGAACCCCCTTCCTTTTGTACACAGCCTGTCCCTTTCCCTAAGTATTACTTTAAATTGTCTTTAAAATAGAAGCCATTTTGTCTGAGATATTACCATAGACTTTTGTTCAAAATTGGTCTTCGGAAACATGGCCGCCAAACCCATTGCCTCTGTATAGCATGCTGATGCTATATTTCTGTCGAACCCGGAAATTTCCAACAAAATTGCTCTGCGGCCGAGGACAGATTCTAGAGGCAGGAGAGCATTGGCGCAGGTGTCTCCCAGCGCTGCGCGCTCCCCTGCTGGTCGGATGTATTCAATACACGTAATGTAATGTTTAAAGTTCGGATAAGAGAATGAGTTTATGTTGAATCCATGGTGTTGTAATTATACAGAATGGCCACTAGATGGAGACATTGTACCACTCATTACTACTGCACAGGTTAGGTTTTTTTTTCTTTTTCTTTTTTTTTTTTTCAAACTACAAATCTGCTTTCTGCTGATTATTTATCATGCATTTGTTAATCACTCCAGCCCTGGAATATTTTACCCCCCTTAACCACTTAACCCCCGGAAGATTTTACCCCCTTCCTGACCAGGGGGTATTTTGCGATTCGGCACTGCGTGACTTTAACTGACAATTGCACGGTCGTGCGACGCTGTACCTAAACCTTTTCCTATAAATAGAGATTTTTTTTTGGTGGTATTTGATCACCTCTGCGATTTTTTTTTATTTTTTTTTTTTTGCGCTATGAACAAAAAAAGAGCGACAGATCTGAAAAAAAAATATATATATATATATTTTTATTAATATATGTATGTTAAATATATTATTAATTTGAATTATTTCATCCTTTTAGAATAATTTGAATTTTGCTACATATTTTTGGTAAAAAAAAAAAAATGCAATAAGCGTATTTTGATTGGTTTACGCAGAAGTTTTCGCGTCTACTAACTACGGGAAAGATTTATGTCATTTATATTTATTTATTTTATTTTCTTTTTACTAGTAATGGCGGCAATCTGCGATTTTTAGCAGGACTGCGACATTGCGGCGGATAGATCGGACACCTAACTGACATTTTCTACGCTTTTGGGGGGGAGGGGGGCAGTGACATTACTACAGTAATCAGAGCTTTACTTTACCAAAGCACCCTCCCCATGTTGAGGTCAAGCGGCCTGGTATGGTTCAGGAGGGGGGGGGCACTCGCTCGCTCCCCCCCCCCCTCTTATCCTGGCCAGCCATTCTGCTAGCTCGGATAAGGGTCTGGTACGGATTTTGGGGGGCCCCACGCCGTTTTTTTTTGGTTTTTGTTTTTTCTATTTTGGCATGAGGTTCTGCCTAAAATCTGTACCAGACCTGAAGGGACTGGGGGGGGGGGGGGGGCCCTAAGCTGGTTTCTTTTGGTGGTATTTGATCACCTCTGTGATATTTATTTTTTGCGCTATAAACCAAAAAAAATGCAGACAATTTTTTTTTAAAAAAAAACTATATTTTTCACTTTCTGCTATATAATATGCCCAAGAAGAAAACGTAAAAAATCAAATGTTTTCACCATTTTAGCCCAATTTGTATTCTGCCTATTGAGATTTTTAAGTACCGAAGTTTGGCGTCATTCCGTGGGTGTGCGCATTTTTAAACCGTAACATGTTAGGTATCTATTTACTCGGCGTGACATCATCTTTCACAATATACAAAAAATTGGGCTAACTTTACTTTTTAGTTTTTTTTTTTTAATTCAGTGAAATGTATTTGTGGCAAACATCGCCACTTACAGAGTATTCTGTCAGGAATGATTGTCCAACTGTATTATGTGTGTATTGTATGTGTAAACGTAACCCGTGCAGTACCTGTAGGATTTTGTATTGTGTTAGCTGCTGGCTCATGAATGTGTATTGGAAACCCCTGTTGCCCCTCTGTGGAGACCCCGTATAAGTATCTTGTTTTAAATACAAGTCCTGTGAATTAAAGAGTTAGTTGACCTCCAAGCTAGGTGTCGTCTGGTTATTATAGGGTTGTTTATATTATACGCTACCAGGATTATTGTATGCTATGTCTGACTACCAGTGGAGATATTGTGGATCGTACTGCTACTCCGCTACAATTGGTGGCAAGCGACAGGATCTTTATCCACACAGCAAAGCAGCGGTCGGCAGTATTCATGCGAACAAAGAGAAAAGAAACCATTCAGATGAAACCCGAGTTCGGCAGTACGAAAAACTACACAAAAGGCCGGTGAATGGGAACGGATTAGACACGGCTAAAGCGGCAGACATTGAAAGCATTGCTGGAGGCAAGAGGCAAGATAGCCAGCAACAAGAACAAGGCGACACTGATCGAAGAACTCATGGAAGAAGACAGAACAGCCATGGATGCAAGGCCAGAAACAGACCGAGAATTTGAACTGGAATTTCGCAGCAGGATAGCGTTGTATCCAAGTACCCCATCAATGGAAACCCATGAACGGGTCGCAACAGACGTACATGAATACATCATGGCCATAAGGGGCCCCCAGCCACAACCTCTCCAAGTACACCCAACTCCACTCAGCATGCCGCAAGGTAAACCCAAAATACCGTACCAGGCATTTAAAAACTTCACAGACACGGAGGGAGAAATAGATGGGTTTTTGCAAGACTTCGAGAGGCTGTGCCAGTTACATAACATTGACCCAGAGGATCAGGTACAGATATTGGCTGGGAAATTGTCTGGCCGGGCGGCCGATGCGTATCGGGCAGTCCCTAATGCTGACATCCGGGACTACCAGAAAGTTAAGCAGGCGATTTTAACCAGGTATGCCATCACCTCTGAGGCATACCGACTCCAATTCTGGGATCTTAAAAAGCAGGACCAAGATTACCACACTGAGTTTGCCCATCGTTTGCACAGGGCGGCCACCGGATGGTTAGATGCAGCACAAGCCACTTCACGAGAGGATGTCTTGCAATTATTATTGTTGGAGCAGTTTTTCCGGAGACTACCTCGAGAAATGCAGCTCTGGGTAAGGGACCGTAAACCTTGCACCCATCCAGAGGCTGCTAAATTAGCAGATGAGCACCAAGACACTAGACGGGAACAACGACCACCGCCTAGGGTAGTTGCCCAGCAACCCTATCACCGACCAGCAGTCACCGAACCAGCACACCCACGTTCAGGAGGAGGTAACAGTCAGTACCACAGGTACCAACCACAAGCCCATACCCGGTGCCATATCTGCAACCAAATGGGGCACATACAGAAAGACTGTCCCCAGAATCGACCTCGTCAGCCCTGGCCGAATCAGGGCTACACACCAGCACCTCGAGCCGCTGTACACTGTTACCAAGCAGCCCCTGCATTACAATCCTCCACAGCAATCCAAATGGAGGAACCCCTGGGCACCCTACACGAGGTTAACCCCATCCAAGCGGCATCGGACAATCGACAAAACCACCGACAAGCTGTGCACCTGGAGGGGAGACAACTAGAAGGGTTACGTGACTCTGGGGCTACCATCACGTTGGTCCGGAATCACCTTATTGCATCCAGACAACTCACTGGGGATTCTGTAGCTGTGCGAGTAGCAGGGGGAGCCATTTTCAAAGTTCCCACTGCGAAAGTACACCTGAATTGGGGAGCTGGGTCAAGGAATGTGGAGGTGGGCATGATGCAGGATTTACCCGCAGACGTTATTTTGGGCAACGACCTGGGGGAGCTGACTTCCGCTTTTGTTCCCCAATCTATCATCCATGAAGCTTATTCGGTTGTTACCCGGAAGCAGGCCCGCACCACAGGACCACTACTACAACTCCTCCAAACACCAGACACCCAGATACCCGTCCCGCAGCGGGGTACAGTGCCACAGGTGCAAGCAGTTTGGGCACTATCGACGAGACTGTACCCAGAGCAGGAACCAAGCTGCGTGGATCCGACCAGGGTCACCCCCTTCAGCACCGACAACGGTTCCCTACTATCCCACAGAAGTTTCCCCAGTCGTACCCAGGTTCAAACACACCGAGGAGCAATGAGGTACCCTTCATGAAGCTAACCCGGTGCAAGCCGCTGCGGAGAACATCAGCATCATCTACAATCGGTCCAGTTAAATGGAATGCCCGCTCAAGGTCTCCGAGACACGGGAGCCACTCTCACCTTGGTCAAGCAACACCTGGTTCCAGATGCCGCCCGAACCGGAGGCTCAGTAGTGGTACGGATAGCAGGGGGAGCAGTACACCGACTACCCACTGCGAGGGTCCACTTGAATTGGGGTGCCGGGTCAGGTCTGATTGATGTGGGGTTGATACGGGAGCTCCCCACCGACATCTTACTGGGGAACGATCTAGGCCAGTTGCCCTCAGCGATCCTGCCAGTCCAGATCCCAGGCCAATATCCCAGAGACCTAATGGCCTTCTGAGGTCCAGACGCTTCAATGTTTGGATTAAGAACAGTATTGAGCCCGGTTGGAGAAGATGGCAGAGAACAACCCGTAACCTACTTGAGCAGAGAGCTTCTCCCCAGGGAATGAAGCTTCAGCCCTACTTGTATGGACAACAGTTCACGGATCACAACCCGTTGGTATGGCTAAACCGAGTGGCGCTGCAGCCGTTTGACTTTACTATCCACTACCGCCCTGGGAAACTGAAGGGCAACGCTGACGGGTTATCCCGACAAACGGACCTTGAAAAGTGATCTGTGAGCGTTCCTCCGGACATCCCCAAGCCGATCCGTTAGGATCAGACTGTGTATGCTGGCTTGGTTCTGGGGGAGCATTGTGGCAAACATCGCCACTTACAGAGTATTCTGTCAGGAATGATTGTCCAACTGTATTATGTGTGTATTGTATGTGTAAACCTAACCCGTGCAGTACCTGTAGGATTTTGTATTGTGTTAGCTGCTGGCTCATGAATGTGTATTGGAAACCCCTGCTGCCCCTCTGTGGAGACCCCGTATAAGTATCTTGCTTTTATTAGCTGCTGGCTCATGAATGTGTATTGGAAACCCCTGCTGCCCCTCTGCGGAGACCCTGTATAAGTATCTTGTTTTAAATACAAGTCCTGTGAATAAAAGAGTTAGTTGACCTCCAAGCTATGTGTCGTCTGGTTATTGGAGGGTTGGGAATGTTATACGCTACCAGGATTATTGTATGCTGTGTCTGACTGCCAGTGGAGATATCGTGGATAATACTGAGGATCCGCTACAGTATTTTTTTTCATAAAGGGCAGGGAGGGAGAGAGAGAGAGAGAGGCAGGGAGAGAAGGAGAGGGGGGACAGGGAGGGAGAGGGAGGGAGGGCAGGGAGAGAGAGAGGGGGAGGCAGGGAGAGAGAGAGAGGTAGGCTGGGAGGGAGAGAGAGGGAGGGCAGGGAGAGAGAGAGAGGGAGGACAGGGAGAGAGAGAGAGGGGGGGGCAGGGAGGGAGAGAGAGGGAATGCAGGGAGAGAGAGAGAGGGGGGGATAGAGAGAGAGGGAGGGAGGGCAGGGAGAGAGAGAGGGAGGGCAGGGAGAGAGAGGGGGATAGGGAGGGCAGGGGGAGAGAGAGAGGGAGGGCAGGGAGGGAGAGGGTGAAAGGGAGAGCAGGGGGAGAGGGAGTGAGGGAGGGAGAGGGGGATAGGGAGGGCAGGGTGGAGAGAGAGAGAGAGGGAGGGAAGGGAGGGAGAGGGGGATAGGGAGGGCAGGGAGGGAGAGGGGGATAGGGAGAGCAGGGGGAGAGGGAGGGCAGGGAGAGAGAGGGGGATAGGGAGGGCAGGGAGAGAGAGGGGGGATAGGGAGAGCAGGGGGAGAGGGAGACCAGGGACGGAGAGGGGGATAGGGAGGGCAGGGTGGAGAGAGAGAGGGAGGGCAGGTAGGGAGAGGGGGATAGAGAGAGCAGGGGAAGAGGGAGTGAGGGAGGGAGAGGGGTATAGGGAGGGCAGGGTGGAGAGAGAGAGGGAGGGCAGGGAGGGAGAGGGGGATAGGGAGAGCAGGGGGAGAGGGAGGGCAAGGAGGGAGAGGGGGGATAGAGAGAGCAGGGGGAGAGGGAGACCAGGGACGGAGAGGGGGATAGGGAGGGCAGGGTGGAGAGAGAGAGGGAGGGCAGGTAGGGAGAGGGGGATAGGGAGAGCAGGGGAAGAGGGAGTGAGGGAGGGAGAGGGGTATAGGGAGGGCAGGGTGGAGAGAGAGAGGGAGGGCAGGGAGGGAGAGGGGGATAGGGAGGGCAAAGAGGGGGATAGGGAGAGCAGGGGGAGAGGGAGAGAGGGAGGGCAGGGAGGGAGAGGGGGATAGGGAGGGCAGGAAGGGGGAGAGAGAGAGAAAGAGGACAGGGAGGAGAGAGAAAGGTGGGTGGGGGAGGGAAATAAACAGTCCAGGGCTGTTGATTTTTAGTATTAATTGTGGAACGTTGATGGGAGAAGGGAAGAGTGGGATACTCCAACTGGAATTATGTATATTGAATAAGGACAACTCTCACTTGGCCTCACCAGGTTACTTGTGGAAGCAGTCACACTGCTTTAACCATACTGCCACTTGTATGGAAAGGGTTAAGTCTTCTTGCTCTCTCTCCAGCACAGAGTTGGTGAACTACATTATCTTCAGGACACTCTCTAGCATCCTCTTTACTGACACCTGTCCACTGACTTTTCTAGCATAAGGGGGTGGCCCTCTTGGGACAGGTCCCATGACACAGATCTCTACTCACAGTATGTAGAATCATATCCTTCCAATGTCTCTCTATAACGGAACCGCGACCCACACTGTGCTTGTGGACTTCCGTCAGTATATGGCTTCCTCCCAGTTGTGAACATAGATATCAGATTTTCCAGCCGCCCCCCATACAAAGCTAGCCGACAACTTAGCTTGTACTGAAACCTTTCCTTTATGGAACAGTCACACAGTTTATATACAGCATGGACACCCCCCTCCTGATCAGATTACCACACACAGGGTTGCCTGATTACATTATTATATGCAGATGAAATTGTATACAGAAATATAATTAACCTGAACTAATTATCTAGCCATCTGGACAGAAACAATATGTGAGTTCATTAACAATTAACAATGGGACAGACAGGCTTAACAGAATCCACATCACACCTCAATACACAAACAATAGGGAGAGCCTGTCTCTGACATTGAAGTTCAATACACATTATCATAATTGTAAACATAGAACCCATTTGAAGCAATCCAAACCATTAAGTATCTGTCTTTCACTCCCAGTGACGGTAAGTACCGTCACATATCTTCCTCCCTAAAGGTAGACTAACCAGGTACCAGACCTCCAATCTGTCTGTGCCTGAGTTAGTCGGGTAACAAGTCCCAAAGGGTCAATCCATCATGGCATCTTCCTTGACAAAGTTCCAGATAGTTTGTAAGTTTGTCCCAGCAGGGCGCATGGAGCTCTCATAGCCGATCAGTCTGTGGAAGTCTAGTTTGGGCAGGCCAGACTGGGCTTCTTGGTCACCCAGTGTCCCTAATAGACACAGGGTGACTTAGACATAAGAGGGGCCTAGGGGGCTGAGAGGGGGATTTCCCATCCTCTCTATGGTAAGCTGTGTTCCACGGGCCCCCCAACCAAAGTGACTCCTGTCTCCTTTCGGAAGGAGACTAACACAGGAGGGGACCCCAAATGGGTTGACTTTGAAGGTAGTCTGTAGTTCCAGTCCCCCAATGTCTGTACCCTAACAGTACCCCAGGCGAATTGTCCCGAAAGGAGCATTACTCACCCAGCCAACCTCTGCTTCTCTCGTAGAACATACCCGCTGCGGGGGAGAAGCGTGGACTGGCCCTTTTCCCTGGAGTCCTTTCATCCGCAGGAGAGAAGACAGGGTGGCTGTTGGGGACCTGGGCCGACTATCCAGCATCCCTGGGATATAGAAGTAAAGACCGCAGTCCCATCCACTACCACAGGAACTCCATCTTTTGTACGTTGAGGGCAGAGGCCAGCCGCACACTGCTCTGTTGCCAGCTATTCTTCTGGGTTGGTGTCATCATTCTTGGGCGCCGTCTGCTGCTGGGAAGGGGAGTCAGCTGCTTCATCTTCCTTACC
The DNA here is from genome assembly GCF_965119305.1 of Pelophylax lessonae. Taxonomy (NCBI): domain Eukaryota; kingdom Metazoa; phylum Chordata; class Amphibia; order Anura; family Ranidae; genus Pelophylax; species Pelophylax lessonae. The sequence goes on along the minus strand of NC_138768.1, from coordinate 15,269,139 downwards.
CTTATCTGGCGGTTGGGACAACCTTTCTCCGTTACTGTCTCCCAGATGCACAGATCCTGGCTGGGGAGGGAAGACAGTCTCCTCTCCCTTCTCACCCTGGACCTCCAGAACTGCCACAGGTGTGAGGCAGAGGTCATTTGACTCTCTGTCTGGCTGCCAGCGCTTCAACTGGGTGTAGAAGCTTCACTTCATCAGCTTGTCACTGGGGTGAGGGACTTATTTCCTGGTACTGTAGCTGTTGCGAGTGCTGGGCAGAGGTTGGTAGCACTCTGCCCTGTTGCCAGCACTTCTGCTGGGGACTCCACATAATCCGCTCTGGCTAACTGTTGGGGAGGGAGACCGGCTTCCTCCACTCCTTGACTGTGGATCTCTTGCTGGGGAGGAAGGATTACCACCTTCTCACCCTGGGCCTTTGGAACTGCCACAGGTGTGGGGCAGAGGTCCAGTTGTCAGCGCTTCAGCAAATTTCTTGTAACTTCTCAGATGCTGCTGGCAGGAAATCCCATGTCCCTGTCAGTGGTGTAGGAGAAAGGTCAGCTGCCTCTTCTCTCAGGAAGGCTGAAGCTGCTGGGGGTGTTGGGCAGAGCTCAGTGATGTTAGGCCCTGATGAAAGCTGTTCTGCAGGAAAGTAAACTGTAAAGTCAGTGGCCTTGCACACATCTTCTTGGGTCACCAATTGTTGCAGGCCGAGGTCAGGAGCGCTATGCCTTGATGCCCGCTCTTCTGCCGTAGGCTTACTGGAATGTTCCTCCTCAGCTGAAAAGTCTATTAAATCCCCAGCCTCTGGAATTGCTTAAAGTCCAGGGCATGGGGTGGTGGCACTTGGGCCCAGTGCCAACACTTTGGCAGGTGATTTATCATCCATATCATCCCCTGATGGAAAGTCAATTAAATCTGCAATCCATGGTTGGGGAATGAAGATGGCTTCCTCTTCTCCCATACCTTTATCCAGTGGCTGGACAGACGCATTCCTCCATCCAAGCTCGTCCTGTGCAGAAACAGGTTCGTCAAGGTGAGTCAGCACTTTCTGCATCCGCCATAAGACCTCTGCATCCAAGAATGTGGGTGTAGGTGAGCAAAGCACACTATTACTGTGCCATATTGTCAATTCTTCAGTCAGGATTTCTGGACTGTCAGCTGGTACTTCTGGATATTCCCAGGCAAGCCCAGGCCCGGCGCTGAGCAGAGTCTAGCAGCCGTCTGTAGGCGACCTCCAGCTCCCATTCCTGATTGGCTAGAAATTCCAAATCTTCCAGTGCCCAGAACACTTCCGAGATGTTCAGGATCTCTTCAATCAATTTCCTCTAACCGCTACTCCAAATGGCTCCCAAAGTCGGGGGCCTTGGACACACAGCATGGATTCATAAAAGACAGAAGTTGTCAAACAAACCTGATTTCTTTTTATGAGGAGGTAAGTAAAACCTTGGACAGAGGGGTGGCTGTGGACGTGGTTTTCTTGGACAGAGGGGTGGCTGTGGACGTGGTATACTTGGACAGAGGGGTGGCTGTGGACGTGGTATACTTGGACAGAGGGGTGGCTGTGGATGTGCTATACTTGGATTTTGAAAAAGCATTTGACACAGTTCCCCACACATGGCTAGTGTGTAAGGTAAAGTCTACAGGCTTGGAAAGATCGGTTTGTAAATGGATAGAAAATTGGCTAAAAGATAGAATTCAGAGAGTAGTGGTTAATGATTCTTACTCTGAATGGTCTAAGGTTATCAGTGGTGTACCCCAAGGTTCAGTGTTGGTACGCTTACTTTTTAATATCTTTATAAATTATATCGGGTCTTGGGTTAAAAGTAGGGCTGGGGAATATAATCGAAAGATCGATGCATCGCGATTCGACCCTTCGCGATTCTGCATCAATGCGGGCTGCCGGCATAATCGATTATACGAAATTACGTCATCAACCACGCCCTATCGCGCAAGGGAAAAAAAAAAAAATCACAAGATCGCAGGATCGGCAGCTGATTGGTGGGTTAGTGGCGGGAGCTTAATAAAAAGGCTCCGCCCCTCCCCTCCGCCTCTTTGACCCGGGCTGAGGCGCAGCAAGACATCCCCTGCGTGTATCGGCGTCCCACCTGCGGCCTAGAAGCCAGCCAGCCATCCAAGCCAGAAGCCGCCAGTCCAGTGAGTCCACACATAGGAGCCCCAAGTGCGTCCCCATCGCAGCCAGCCAGCGCCGCCAGCCTCACCTCACTTCACCGTAGCCGACAGGCCCTGGAGGCCCAGCCGCCATGCCACTGCCAGTGACGCCAGCCGCCCGCCACAGAGCCCAGAGAGCAGCACAGCACCTGTCCTCCTCTGCAATGCAGTGCACAACAACCCACACAGTCACACAGCAGGTATGTCCGAACAAATTGTGTAATCATAATCATTCATGGGGGTCTCGTCTGTATCTCTGGGGGATGTCTGTGATGGGGGGGGCCTGGGACAGGGGACGGTCGGTCGGGGCCCAGGGGTACTGTTCTGCTGTGGCAGTCTGGCAGCCAGGGGGGTCAGTCAGTGTCAGTGGGGGCCTGGGGGTCTCTGTCAGTGTCAGTCAGCTATGGGGGTCTGGGCAAGGGGGGACTCACTCAGTGTTTGTCAGTGCTGTGGGGGATTGGGGAAGGTGTGGGGGACATCCAGGTCTCTGTCAGTGTGGAGGTCTGGGCAAGGGGGGGGGACTCACTCTCACTCAAGTGTTTGTCAGTGCTGTGGGGGATTGGTGAAGGTGTGGGACTTCCAGGTCTCTGTCAGTGTGGGGGTCTAGGCAAGGGGGGGGACTCACTCACTCTCAGTGTTTGTCAGTGCTGTGGGGGATTGGGGAAGGTGTGGGACATCCACCCAGGTCTCTGTCAGTGTGTCAGGCTGCAGTCAGCTCAGCTGTGGGGTGAGGGGGGTCTCTGTCAGTGTCACTGTCACTGTCACTGTCACAGGCAGCTGTGGGGTAAGGGGGGGCCCCGGGGGTTTTGGCTCAGTGCATGCAAGGAAGGGAGTCTGACAGACAGACAGACAGACAGTCATATTTTATGAAAGATGTTGCTTGGTTGATTTGTTGCGGCTTAGTTTACAAGTTTTTTTTTTTTTTTTAAACACTAACAGAGTTTGGCAACTTACGTCATCCGTCTCCGTCACATACGTGGTAGTATGGTGGTAAATATGGCAGAAGGAGAAAAAGATCGAGAGATAAAAAATGCACCTAGCGTTTTAAGAGCAAACATCTGGGCACATTTCGGATTTTACGAACACACAGGGAAGCGTGAGTTGGACAAGACACACGCCGTATGTAAAGCCTGTCACACAAAAATTAAATACCTAGGGAATACTACGAACTTGAGAAACCATGTTAGCCTTTTTCACTCTGAGTTAGTAACACCTGTCGCCACCAGCAGTGCCACCACTGCCAAGGAAAGACTACTAGACCCAGATCAGCCAAGAATTGATGCCATACTGTCAACTTATCCGCCCAACTCAGAAAAAGGGAAGAAACTAACCAAAGCTGTGGCAGCTTTCATCGCCAAGGACCTACGGCCTTACTCAGTTGTGGACAACGCCGGGTTTCGCTACCTTGTGAAGACGCTAGAGCCACGTTATAAGATCCCATCACGCAGGCACTTTACAGAAAACTTTATACCTGCACTCTACCACGACACCAAAGCTCAGGTACTGTACTTGCGTCAATGAACCAAGCCAGTCGAGTCGCAATAACGTGTGATTCATGGACGTCAGTCACAACGGAGTCCTATGTTACAATAACAGCACATTACGTTACTAAGGACTGGCAGGTCTTGTCACATGTGTTGCAAACAAGAGCCATTTATGAGCAGACTTGTATAAAGTACTCGAAATTTCTACTTGAGTAAAAGTACAAGTGCTCGATCAAAAAATTACTTGAGTAGAAGTGGAAGTGCTCGCAGAAAAAGTTACTTAAGTAGAAGTACTAAAGTATTCAACATTTTTTTTACTTAAGTATTGCAAGTAGTTTTTTCAAAAAATTTGCTACTTAAGTACTAAAAGTAAAAAGTACCAGTAGTTTTGAAAAAAAATTTCTACTCAAGTACTGAAAGTAGAAGTACAAGTACTGTGTTATGTAGTTATTAAAGAAATAAGTCAAAAGTTTGAACATCATATTGTTTTTATTATTTCAAATGATTTATTCAAATGATTAACCTGTGTTTGTTAGTAGTTTCTTGATGCACTTGAAGCGCTGTAGCACCATTTATTTGTTTGTTTCATATTTTCTTTTTATTGGAAAGATTTGGTATAGCAGCTTTTATTATACACAGCCTTTATTTTCGAATGTGCTGATTTACAAATGACATTATACACATTTTTTTGAGCTTTATGCAACCTGCCATCTACTGTTCTGGCAGTGGTAATTTTTTTAAAAGTAACAAGTAACTATGCAGCACAAAAAAAAAATACTTGAGTAGAAGTATCGAAATCATCGAAAAAATGTAGTGAAGTAAAAGTAGAAGTAGGAGAAAAAAATTCTACTCTAGGAAAGTACAGATACCGCATTTCGGTACTTAAGTACAGTACTTAAGTAGTTCTACTTCGTTACTATACATCTCTGTTTATGAGTCTCACACAGGTGCTCATCTGGCAGAGCTACTGTCTCATGTCGTGGAAGAATGGCAGCTGTCTGATAAATCTGTAGTGCTTGTGACCGACAACGCGGCGAACATGATAGTTGCTGCTCAAGTTGGTAAATTTCCTCATGTTAAATGTTTTGCCCATACACTCAATCTTGCATGTCAGCGGGCACTGAAAGGGGCCACGCTCTCCAGGCTTCTTGCCAGAGTGCGACGAATATCCACATTCTTCCATCGCAGCACTAGAGCAAGCCACTGTCTAAAAGAGAAACAGAAATGTCTGGGCCTGAAGAATCATAAGCTAATAACTGAAGTGCCAACAAGATGGAACAGCGCATATGACATGGTCGAGAGGTTCTTAGAACAACAACCTGCAGTTTGTGCCACCTTGCTCTCTCCAGAAGTCAGAAAAGGAGAGTCTGATCTCTGCACTCTCAATGAAACAGATGTGTCAAATGCAGAGGACGCTGTGAGTGCATTAAAGCCAATGAAGGATGCAACCTTGCTGATGTCAGAAGAGCGCAACCCAACAGTGTCTCTCATTGCCCCTCTAAATGCACAACTGCTCCAGAGCATGACAGACACCATGGGAGACACAGCCATGACCCATGAGATCAAGAATGCAATCAAAACAGATCTCCTGAAGAGGTACAGCAGTGAGGCAGAGAAGAAGATCCTTCATACAGCCTCTGCTCTGGATCCTCGCTTTAAAGGACTGCCTTTTATTCTCACAGAGAAGGAGAGATCGGAGATATACAGAGGAGTGACTGAGGAGGCTGCATCTTTGGAGGTAATTAGAATTTCATCATGTTTCCTGCCAGACAGCTAGAAGCTCAGCTACATTGTGTTGTGTAATAACATGCCCTGATTCACTGATGCGGTGTGGGAAGTGGAACTGTATGGTATGGATTACCGTGCAGTTTCCCACACCTCATCAATGAATCACACTCTTAGTCAGTTCAGCTCTTCTTATACTATTATCTTTTGTTCAAACACACAGATTACATCTAATAGAAGGACAAATGTGGATGAAGTGCCTAGGGAAAAAGCAACTGTGGAAGAAGAAACAACACCCATTGAGGACAGCCATTCTCCTCCCAAAAAAAAGGCCACAACATCGCTGCTCATGACTTTGCTGGGGCAGTCTTTCACTGATGGTGCAATAGAACCTAAGACCCCCTATGCCAAGGCAGAAGACGAAATGGAAAAATATTGTAAAGCCCCACCTCTGCCTCTCACTGAGGACCTGTAAGGGTTCAGCAGCAACTAGGGAGACCAGACACATGTAGCTACACACCAACACTATATAGATAGCCTTAAAGTAAAATTTATTATAGTGAACCACAAAACAAACATACACAGCAACAGTGAACAAAGCAAATACCAGTAAACAAAAACCAACCCCAAAGACACAATAACTAAAGAACCAACTATCTACAAATATATACACTATACAGGACAAGGGGAGCAGGGTAGCAAGGAAGAGGGCAAACTAGACTGGATGACTGGATACAAGGCAGAGAGCAGGAGCAAGGGGTACAGGATAGATCAGGATCACAGACAACTGGTTCAGGCAGCAAGGAGGCATTCAAAATAGTGACGCGCCTGGGAAAGGGAGGAGCAGCCTTAAATAGCCACCTGGCAGCTGAACACAGTTTGGGTGATCATAGAAGCCTGCTTGCTTCTGGGAGACACCTGCTGGTGGACAATGGAAGTGCAGCATTCAGTCCAGGGCAACACAGTGTCACCAGCAGGGGAACTCAATCCTAACATATTCCCCCCCTTAAGGAGCGGCCTCCGGACGCTCCATAAGGCTCCACCACTGGGGTCTGCAAGCTGACTGGGTACCCCACTGCCAAGGTCTGAAGGCTGGCTGAGAACCACACCGCCGGGGTCCCAAAACTGGCTGGGTTTCCTGCTGGTCAGATCCCTAAGAAGTCGCAACACCGAAGGCTTACCATTCTTATAAGCAGCCTGTGTCCCAATGTTGAGACACTGAAAGCTACCCGAATGCTTAATGCCCAAGTCCCTGGTCCATGCAGGTACCCTGACACAAGGGTGTCCCATCACAACTGGACCTCTTCTCACGCTGTTAGAGACTGCTCTGTATTTTACCTGCCACTCAGGTCTACCCAGGGCATAGGTTACCCCACTCGGGTCCCCAGATGCACCAGGGATTGCAGAGATGACCCCTGGGTCAGGACAAAGTTCATATGGAACACTGCCTTTTCCCATAGGACCTCTACTACTGGGGCCGTAACAGCAGATACAGTTCTCATGTTCAGAGTGGATATCTGGACATCCTGGCCTTAGCATAACAGGATCAGCTGGCTGCGAAAAGAACACAGAACGAGCAACAGTAGGGATCTTAACCCACACAGAAAACCCATTTGGGCCACATAACGCTGGAAGTTCAGGAGCCTCAGGCATATTAGCAAGTGGGAGCTTAACCCGGTCAACAGAGTCCAGTTTAACAGCAAGGGGTGAATTGACAGAGTCCGGCTGGGCAGCGGCCCCGGTATCAGCAGAGTCCGGCTGGGCAGCGGCCCCGGTATCAACAGAGTCCGGCTGGGCAGCGGCCCCGGTATCAGCAGAGTCCGGCTGGGCAGCGGCCCCGGTATCAGCAGAGTCCGGCTGGGCAGCGGCCCCGGTATCAGCAGAGTCCGGCCGGGCAGCGGCCCCGGTATCAGCAGAGTCCGGCGGGACAGCGGCCCCGGTATCAGCAGAGTCCGGCGGGACAGCGGCTGGCAAGTCACCCGTGGCAGGTTTGGCAACAAGCGGCAGGTCCCTATCGGCAGGCGGCAGCATGGAGGAGGACTGGATCTCATCAGCAGGCGGCAGCATGGAGGAGGACTGGATCTCATCAGCAGGCGGCAGCATGGAGGAGGACTGGATCCCATCAGCAGGCGGCAGCATGGAGGAGGTCTGGATCCCATCAGCAGGCGGCAGCATGGAGGAGGTCTGGATCCCATCAGCAGGCGGCAGCATGGAGGAGGTCTGGATCCCATCAGCAGGCGGCAGCATGGAGGAGGTCTGGATCCCATCAGCAGGCGGCAGCATGGAGGAGGTCTGGATCCCATCAGCAGGCGGCAGCATGGAGGAGGTCTGGACACCGTTGGCAGGCGGCAGCATGGAGGAGGTCTGGATCCCATCAGCAGGCGGCAGCATGGAGGAGGTCTGGATCCCATCAGCAGGCGGCAGCATGGAGGAGGTCTGGATCCCATCAGCAGGCGGCAGCATGGAGGAGGTCTGGATCCCATCAGCAGGCGGCAGCATGGAGGAGGTCTGGATCCCATCAGCAGGCGGCAGCATGGAGGAGGTCTGGATCCCATCAGCAGGCGGCAGCATGGAGGAGGTCTGGATCCCATCAGCAGGCGGCAGCATGGAGGAGGTCTGGATCCCATCAGCAGGCGGCAGCATGGAGGAGGTCTGGATCTCATCAGCAGGCGGCAGCATGGAGGAGGACTGGATCTCATCAGCAGGCGGCAGCATGGAGGAGGACTGGATCTCATCAGCAGGCGGCAGCATGGAGGAGGACTGGATCTCATCAGCAGGCGGCAGCATGGAGGAGGACTGGATCTCATCAGCAGGCGGCAGCATGGAGGAGGACTGGATCTCATCAGCAGGTGGCAGCATGGAGGAGGACTGGATCTCATCAGCAGGTGGCAGCATGGAGGACGGCTGGATCTCATCAGCAGGTGGCAGCATGGAGGACGGCTGGATCTCATCAGTAGTCAGCAGCATGGAGGGTGGCAGAGTTGTAAGAGCAGGAAAAAAGTTCTGTTCATCTTTAGGCTTACATACTGGAGTACTGTGAGCATTTGCATTATGCTGACCAGAGTGTACTGCTGATGGAAATGTAGTAACAGTACTGGGAAGAATAGAGTGAAGAGCAGCAGAAGTACAGGAAGAGGCCTGAGATGTTGCTATGGGTAACAGTATTGCAGGGGGAGCCTCCAATGGATTACATACTGAGGAAGACTGGTTACTGATGGCAGGGTACTGATCTACAGGTGGTAAAGAACACTCAGTAGCAGCTGTGGTTGCTAAGGGTAACAGAGGAATAGATTCTTGATTTATTTCAATAGATATAACTTTATGTGGCTCCTCTAGAACAGGGGATAGGATCTCTGACCAAGCTTGTAGCAGAGGGTAAACTAAAGTCAGTTTGTCTTTCCCTAGTTGCCTTTGCTCCATTAAAGACTGAACAGCAGCAATGCAATCCAACAACACCTGGTGTGAATAGGCTGAATACTGATGGAAGAAAGAACCTGTACAATATTTCAGCAACCATCCCAAAAATCCAGCCTGGAACATAGTAAATGGAGGAGTGAAAACATCCTGGCCCTGAGAGATCGACTGAAATACTAGTTCAGAACAGACCTGAATTAAAGGCTGAACTTGTCTATGGGAGTATCTGCCCTCAACAGCTAAGGCATGCGCTGTCAGAATGTTTTCCAACAGTTCCTCCTCAGTGAGACTCAGCGCCTGCAACAATGAACGACAAAAATCTTTATCTTCTGCTGCATGCACACGACTAATAACCTGCACTCTAAGCATCTTGACAACAGGAAAATGAAGTCAAAAGCAACTGGCTTCCAGCTCCAAAGTGTAGCTGATCTGGTCGTATTGGGCGTCACTATTATGTAAGGGTTCAGCAGCAACTAGGGAGACCAGACACGTGTAGCTACACACCAACACTATATAGATAGCCTTAAAGTAAAATTTATTATAGTGAACCACAAAACAAACATACACAGCAACAGTGAACAAAGCAAATACCAGTAAACAAAAACCAACCCCAAAGACACAATAACTAAAGAACCAACTATCTACAAATATATACACTATACAGGACAAGGGGAGCAGGGTAGCAAGGAAGAGGGCAAACTAGACTGGATGACTGGATACAAGGCAGAGAGCAGGAGCAAGGGGTACAGGATAGATCAGGATCACAGACAACTGGTTCAGGCAGCAAGGAGGCATTCAAAATAGTGACGCGCCTGGGAAAGGGAGGAGCAGCCTTAAATAGCCACCTGGCAGCTGAACACAGTTTGGGTGATCATAGAAGCCTGCTTGCTTCTGGGAGACACCTGCTGGTGGACAATGGAAGTGCAGCATTCAGTCCAGGGCAACACAGTGTCACCAGCAGGGGAACTCAATCCTAACAGGACCCTTTAAAATGGTGGCATGAGCATGAGGTCATATTCCCCCTCCTCTCTCAGCTGTCAAAGCACTACTTGTGTATCCCAGGTACAAGTGTATCTGCAGAGCGGGTTTTCTCTACTGCAGGAGATGTTATAACAGCGAAAAGAAGCAGTCTTAAACCTGAGCATGTGGATCATCTAGTGTTCTTACAGAAAAACCTACATGTTCCCAAATGCACTGAAATAATTACTAATTCATGTTTTTAATGAATTAGTAATTACTAATTCAGTCTGCCGCCAGTCACCTGTCAGTCACATCACCAGTCTTGTTTTATAGCTTTATAGCACTGATGGTTTGTTTTTGAAGATTGTCCTGTCCAATGTGTCCATTTCCAATCCATAATCCGTTCCGTTGCTTCACACTAAAAGTGTCTAGGCAAGTACTAGGGGTTCATTTAACCCTCAACCAAATAAATAATATTAAAGTGTATTTTCTTCTAGACAACTGACACCAAGCCAGCCACGGTGCAGCATTATAGGAAGGAAAATCATTGAGAGAAATAACTTGTACATTTGAAGCTTAACCTCGAGTAAATCTTATCTTATTGGATCACAAACACCAATTGTGGATTCTTGTGTAATATACTATATTTGTGAGTTTGTGAATGTGACCCCCATAGGATTTCCTCAAGGTTAAGCTTCAGTTTACAATTTATTCTCTCAAGGATTTTCCTTCCTCTAATGGTGGCTTGTTGGCTAGCTTGGCTTCAGTTACAGATGTAATCGACATGGTAGAGTGCTGCTCAGTGCAGTGCAGGTAAAGTTTTCTTTCTGTAACGTGACTGACTGACTGACTGTCGTGACAACTCAAGAGCTTATAACGCAGCTCTAGCATTAACTCAACACACACACACACACTCTGTGTTGATGCTGAGGCTGCGTATAAGCTTTTGAGTTGTCACGAGTCACAACACACACACACTGTGTTTAGTTGACTGGCAATGGCAGGGGCAAACACAATCGCAGTGAACCTGGAACATTTTATATTTTTTATAGCTTTTCTAGCACTGGAGAGATGGAGAATGGCTTGTTTTCAAAAATGGTCCATTCACATAAGTGAATTGATAATTATTTAAGCTGCTTATATTTGTATAACTCCCCTCTAGCAGCCATCAACTCACTTCACTTGAGTTGACTGGAAGTTGCAGGGGGAAACAAACATCACGGTGAACATGGAAGTTATGCAGCAGTGCACTATTGCCAATTTGCCAGGTTCACCTTTGATATTTGCTACTAGTCAGGAAGTGCTCTGTTTTGTAGAGGACAGGTTATGGCACACACCTGGAAATTATTGCAACGCATGTCTGTCTGCTGGTCTGTTGTACTCTGTAGCAATAGCAAGTGTAGGGGGTTCCCTCAACCAAACAAATACTAAAGGTAAAAGTGTATCTAGACAACTGAAGGCAAGCCAGGCAGCCTCGGTACAGGAAAGGACATCCTTGAAAGATTAAATCAATCATACATTGAAGCGTAAAACCTTGATTAAATCTTTCCTGGATCACAAATACACACAAACCTGACATAACCTATATGCCTTGAGTTGTACCAGTGTGCCAATGCCAAACCTTTCTTCAGTTCTCATGATTCTGATGCAGACAATCGTGTTGTGTGTTTTTCTGTGATCCCATGAAGATTTACTCAAGGTTTAAGCTTCAGTTGATGATTTACTCTGTCAAGGGTTTTCCTTCCTCTAATGGTGGCTTTGGCTTGGCTTCAGTTGGGTTTAATCGTGGTAGAGACAGAGACTGTCTGCAGGACAGGTAACGTTTTCTGTAAAGTAAGTGACATAAAAGTGACATAAGTGAATTGATAAGCTTAAAGCTTATATTTGTAACTCCCCTCTAGCAGCCAATCCATCAACTCACTTGAGTTGACTGGCAGTTGCAGAGGGAAACAAACATCACGGTGAACATGGAAGTTCTGCAGCAGTGCACTATTGCCAGGTTCACCCTTGATGTTTGCTACTAGTCAGGAAGTGCTCTGTTTTGTAGAGGACAGGTTATGGCACACCTGGAATTTATTGCAATGCATATTCACATAAAAGGATTTATATATAATGTTTTGTGGGAATTTATGATGACCATTTTCACAAGAATATTAGCTTGGCTGGCTGGCTGGCTGGCTGGCTGGCTTCTTCTATCTTGGCTTGCCTTAAAGTACAACTATAGGCCAAACTTTATCCAAAATCCAAAAAGTTTGGCCTTTAGTTGTACTTTAAATGGTGGTAGGCCTGGCTTATATTAATATTTTCTTTTATGAAGCAGTAAACTGCACTACTACAGTTTTTTACTAATTTTACTGTTACTTCTAGTAAAATACTAGTGTTGTTGTCTGTCTCTGCTATGCTGTTTGCATTTTCAGACCTTCCTATATGTTTGCAGTGCAAGTGCACTAAAGTATGCAGGGCTTGCAGGCCATGACAGGGTCCAGGAAAGTGTCCTTTGAAGCAAATGAAAATAAAAAGGATTCTTTTATTTGTGACTGCTTGATTGTTTGTTTTTTTTGATAAAGTTTTGAAAACCATTGGGCAGTGGGCTGGGCATGGGCATTGGGCAGTAATCGTGATGCATCATGATGCATCGCAGAATCGAATCGTATCGAATCGCGACCCTAATAATCGTAATCGCATCGAATCGTGAGGTAAGTGAAGATGCACAGCCCTAGTTAAAAGTACCATTTGAGTCTTTGCAGATGACACCAAGCTATGCAGTGGAATAACTTCCTTACAGGACGTCTCCAACTTACAAGCCAACCTCAATGCTCTGTTTCATTGTACAACTATGTGGCAAATGAGGTTTAATGTTGATAAATGTGAAGTTATGCACTTGCGGGCTAAGAATATGCATGCATCGTACATACTAGGGGGAGTAGAATTTGGGGAATCCATAGCGGAGAAGGATCTGGGTGTTCTGGTAGATCATAAGCTTAATAATAGCATGCAATGTCAAGCTGCGGTTTCCAAAGCAAGCAAAGTCCTTTCTGTTATTAACAGAGGCATAGACTCCAGAGAGAGAGATATCATTTTACAAATCATTAGTAAGACCTCATCTAGAATAGTTCCAGATGTTTTCAAATTCAATTTTGGGCACCAGTTCACTGAAAGGATATCGGAGAACTGGAGAAAGTGCAGAGAAGGGCAACCAAACTGATAAGAGGCATGGAGGAGCTCAGCTATGAGGAAAGGTTAGAGAAACGGAATTTATTCTTTCTTGAGAAGAGGATATTAAGGGGGGGATATGATCACCATGTATTAATACATAAAGGGTCCATATAGTGAACTTGATGTTGTTATTCATTTTAAGGTCAATACAGAGGACAAGGGGGCGCTTCTTACATCTAGAGGAAAAGAGATTTTTTCTCCAAATACGGAAAGGTCTCTTTACAGTAAGAGCTGTGAAAATGTGCAATAGACTCCCTCCAGAGGTGGTTCTGGCCAACTCAGTAGATTACTTTAAAAAAGGCCTGGATTCATTCATAGTGTACATAATATAAATGGGTACTAATATTTTATAGGTAAAGTTGATCCAGGGTATATCTAACGGCCTCTCTGGGGATCAGGATGAAAATTTTGCCCCTGCTGTAGCAAATTAAATCATGCTTTGCTGGGGTTTTTCACCTTACTCTGGATCAACTGGGGGTATAGGATTGTGTATATGGGATTGTATGGTTGGGTTTTCTTTACTGTCTTTTGTTTTTTATTGGTTGAGCCAGATGGATTTGTGTCTTTTTTTCAACTTGACTAACTATGTAACTAAGTCAACCCTTGACGTAACGCATAGAGCGAAGCTTATTGTTGTGATTTGCATCAAGAAAGAGAAAGTAAATGATTAAAGATCCACTTCTTGATAGTGAATGAATGGGAATTGCATCCTTCAATCCCAGAAGACAACATTTTTGGGGAAACGCGTCGGGCGGAGCATACATTCGGTCTCACTGTAAGTACAATTTTTCACTTTTAAAAAAGAGTAGCGCACACATGCAAAAGAAATGGCTATCAAATATGAAGACAATCCATAAATAAAAATGGGGATTTAGTCCCACCATATGGCCATATCGTGCTCAAGCCCACCACTGCGTCAAAGTACCCCATTGTCAGTGGGTCCTACACTATCCATAAAAAAGGATGAATCCAGCCTCTCTAACCCTTGGAGACAACACTCCTTGCTGGGAAAGATGTGCTAATGCACTACAAGGGACTCCTCCTATATCTACTTGATAGTGGACACTAATAGAGTACAGGTGTGTGTGGGGGGGGATGGGGTGCTCAACCTCAGAAGTCTGGTCAGACCGAATACATAATGAACAAGCAAAAAGTTGGGGGAGCAAACCCTGAACATGTATTTCTAAAGCTGGTGCAGCTATGAACCAAGCGACATGCATATTAAAAAAGAATAGCGCACACATGCAAAAGAAATGGCTATCAAATATGGAGACAATCCATAAATAAAAATGGGGATTTAGTACCACCATATGGCCATATCGTGCTCAAGCCTAACACTGCTTGTTCATTATGTATTCGGTCTGACCAGACTTCTGAGGTTGAGCACCCCATCCCCCCCCCCACACACACACCTGTACTCTATCAGTGTCCACTATCAAGTAGATATAGGAGGAGTCCCTTGTAGTGCAGTTGCACATCTCTCCCAGCAAGGAGTGTTGTCTCCAAGGGTTAGAGAGGCTGGATTCACCCCTTTTTTATGGATAGTGTAGGACCCACTGACAATGGGGTACTTTGACACAGTGGTGGGCTTGAGCACGATATGGCCATATGGTGGGACTAAATCCCCATTTTTATTTATGGATTGTCTTCATATTTGATAGCCATTTCTTTTGCATGTGTGCGCTATTCTTTTTTAATATGCATGTCGCTTGGTTCATAGCTGCACCAGCTTTAGAAATACACGTTTAGGGTTTGCTCCCCCAACTTTTTGCTTGTTCGTAATTTTTTACTTTTATTAAAGTTACAATACTGGTTTACCCTATGAGGTTTCTCCCTGTTTGCATTTATATATACTGTGGGTATAGGATTGTCTATATTGGATTGCATGATTTCTTTTCTCTCTTTTATTGGTTGAGCAAGATTTGTTTCAATCTGACTACCTATGTAACTATATACGTGCTTGGTGAGCGGCTCTTTCCATGGGACGTTTGAGTTAATTCCCAACAGAGAGAGTACTACAGCAGCAATACCCTAGCTACCAAGCTTCTATTGTGGAGCTTATATGCAGGCTTGTTTGATCTCTGTAACCGAGATCCATGCCATCTGGTAAGAGGCTGCCCTTTACTATAAGGAGCACGTTTGGAGCACTGGAGCACTTTTTTGAAGTGGATGTTTGTCCATGAGCCGACTTATGCTGTGTCCGCGGATGTTCCAGTATATGGCCATAAGGTTAAGATGAGGAAGGTGGAATCTCCCAATCAGCCAAGGGATAAGCTAAATAACACAAACATAGTGTAAATCCGCTAAAAACACAATTTATTTATAAAGGAAATACACTTACAGACATCGGATGGTAACAGCACATGTAATGAACAATGGATTTAAGCTGTCTCTGGCATGGACTGACGCGTTTTGTCATAGATGACTTTTTCAAAGGATATTGCCAGGTATAAATTTATACCACACAAGTTGATCCAATGGACTTACCCATTGATATATATGATGTATTATTACAGGCTGAAATTATTTTGTGCACTTGCACTTTATTCTTGTATACACAATATTTTTTTGGTGTTCAGTAGTGATTCACTTATTAGCAATTATCGAATTGTTGTATCATTATTAAATGATACAGACACAGTTTACTGTGCTTTAGTTATGAATAGACACAGGAGCGATGGGTACCGATCACTCACTGTGTTCATTTATAAAAGGAAGCGGCTGGTAAATTACATATTTCCTGGCTCCTTCCCC
The DNA here is from genome assembly GCF_965119305.1 of Pelophylax lessonae. Taxonomy (NCBI): domain Eukaryota; kingdom Metazoa; phylum Chordata; class Amphibia; order Anura; family Ranidae; genus Pelophylax; species Pelophylax lessonae. The sequence goes on along the minus strand of NC_138768.1, from coordinate 15,253,438 downwards.
CACTCTCCATCCTGAAACATCTCCGCGGCAACTGGCAGGAGAGGAGAGGAGGGAAGTCGACAGCACTGTGGGGGAGACTAAGGGGAGCACATAGGGGGCCAGGCATCAGCAGGAAGGGGAAGTTGGACAGGAGGGGCAAAAATGTACAAGAATGGATTGGCTATATTTTCCTCCTGTAGCCACTAAAGGCCATCCCTCCTGTCCAGGGAGGTCGTATGGGCCCCATGGAGCATGGGGAAAGCGCCACCCCTCTCAATACTGCATCTGGGGCACATCCCCCCCCCCCCCCCACTTTCAGCCTTGCTCTTTAAATTAAAATAATTATTTCTGTCTGTGTAGCTGTTGCAATCGTGGTCAGAGGGACAGGACGTGAAGTGAAATCTGTCTAAAAGAGTCCCTCTACACTGGCTCTAAAGATGCCCATTAGGAATAAGCTTGGGTTCAGTCCATACCTGGAAGTTATCTGGCAAAATTAGGTTGATGACGTTCACCCGCGACTGGCCCAGACTAAACTCAAGTCCAAAACTCAAGTTTATCACTACTGGCAATATGCATTTCGTCTGATTGGGCAATATTCAGCTGAGAATTTTCCACCTGGCTTCAGGAGGTGCCATCAGGGACGAATTCAGGAATCTGATAAAATTCAGTCCCATAGCTATCAGGTTATTCCTTCCCCACTCCAACCAAGAAATTGATGGCAGCAACATGTCTCAAAAATTTTGGAACAGAGCAATGTTTACCAAGGTGTAGCATCCTCTCTTCCTTCGGGAGAGCAATGTTGTCCCATTTGTGTCTGAGCATATGCTGCTCGAAAACCTGGATATATCTTTCAGCGTTGGTGGCGCCTTTCCAGATGTGCAAGCTGCTCATACCATACGCAACGATCGTCGCTTTTGAACTGAGCGCTGTTAACAAGCTGGAAGGTCCCTCTCCTCTTTAGTCTGGAGGACGCAGCGCCCATCGTTGCCAAAAAGAATGTCAGATTTCTAATTCGTCTGACCACAGATCGGTTTTCCACTTTGCAACAGACCATTTTAAATTAGCTTTGGCCCAGAGAAGACTGTTCAGATAAGACTTTTTCTTTGCATGATGGAGCTTTAACTTGCATTTTTGGATGGCACGTTGAGCTGCGTTCACAGACAGCGATTTTTGGAAGTATCCCTGAGTCCTTGCAGTGATTTCCATCACATAACCATGCCTATTTCCCTTACCTTCATTGACAGCCGGCCTAGTGTCCTACTCCTGTAGGTGGTGATATAACCCTATGGTCATGATTTAGAAGATCAGTATCCTTTAATGAACTCAGAGAAAGGGATTTCCCCGCTGAGAGCTGAATGTAAAAAAATTAGTGCAGGCAAAAATAAATCAGGAAAAAAATGGTGTGGGGTCCCCCCCAAATCCATAGCAGGCCCCTATTCAAGCATGCTGCCTGGCCAGTCAGGAAAGGGATTGGACGAGCGAGCGAGTGAGTGCTTTGAGTCACCCCACCCATGTTGAGGGCACGTGGCCTTGTATTGTTCAGAAGGGCATGGGGGCGCTCGCTTATCCCCTCCCTTTCCTGAACTGTCGGGCTGCTGGTGTAGATTTTGGGGGGGGCCCATGTCCCTTTTTTTATGTTGACTTGGGGTTCCCCTGAAACTCCATACCAGACCGGAAGGGCTTGGTATGGATTTGAGAGGGAATCCCACGCCAGTTTTTTCCCAATTTGTTTTTGCCGGCAATTCTTATTTTAACATTCATCTGGAGAGCCCCGCTAACAGCTGATGAGTCATCGGTTATTAAGGACGCGGCAACCGGCTTCCTGGCCCGCTCCTTAGCAACCAGCTATACACAGTGTGTTAAAGTAAAAAAAAAATACAAAACCCCAAAAAAAAATGCATCAAAAAACGCAACAATTGCATTTCTCGTGCGGCTCCATTGAAGTCTATTAACATGCAAAACGCAATCTGCTGTGGGAAAAAAAGTCCCTGACCCTTTCCAAAAAATGCACTGACTAAAAAAAAAGGCAGAGATGTGAACGTGTAGCATAGGAAACCATGCTAAATGGATTGTAGTGAATTTCTGCAAACTTCAAAACGCACTAAAAAAACGCATAGGTGTGAACGTAGGGTGACTCTCTAAGATGCTCTCTTTATACCCAATCATGTTACTGATATGTTGCCAATTAACATAATTAGTTGCAAAATGTTCACATTGTAACTTTTTAATACCACTTAGGGCTCTTTCACACGGCCGCTCCGTATGTCCGCAAATCATCCTATTTTTTTGCGGATGATTTGCGGACATAATGTAAGTCAATGGCATTGCGGATGTCAGCGGAATACCATCCGTTGACATCCGATTTTCTTCCTTTCAGTTCTGTTTTCCGTTTTTTGGAACAGAACAGAACCCTATTTTTCCTCCGTTCAAAAAACGGAAAGGAAGGAAAATCGGATGTCAGCGGTGTCATCCGCTGACATCCGCAATGCCCATTGTGACGGTACTCGCCGTCACTGAGACTGAAAAAACGATGTGACAGATAAATTGATGGTTTGGACTGCTACAGTTGATCAGACTTGTAACATATGCATGTCATCAGCTCAAACACCTGTCTTCCATGGATTGTAAATCATGTTGATTTGCTCATCTATTGTTTACTGTGGGTTCTCAGTATTTACTCTATAATATGTGTATTTGTATCTTGTTATACTTTTGGTGCCGGTGTAGCGTGAGAATTACCTACCCCGTGAGAATTACCTACCCCTCGTCACTTCCGGCCAGGAACAGCTGAGCAGCGCAGCAGTGCGCATGCTCACAGGGCCGGATACCTAAAGGGACGACAGAGGAGCAGACTAGTGCGCATGCGCACTAGTATGGAAATAGCACGGTGTACCGTTGAAAAAACCTACCCACGCGGCGGTTAAATAAAACAGCGGGGTTGCAATACGAATCATCTCCGCTCGTGTGCCTGTCACTTCCCTGATCTCGGCAAGTAAATATAAAAGCGGCTGGCGTCTCCGTGATTTATGTTTACATACACCCGCCGCCGCTTTTATATTTACTTGCCGAGAGCAGGGAAGTGACAGGCACAGGAGCGGAGATGATTCGTATTGCAGCCCCGCTGTTTTAATGTAACGGCTGCATTCCATACAGTGCCGTGAACCGGAAGTGACGAGGGGTAGGTTTTTCTCACGGGTAGGTAATTCTCACGGAACACCGGCAGTCTGGGCTTCCAGGCTGACTTAAGTACGCTGAGCTAATTAGCATGTGAATGATAACCTTGTCTAGATGGGATTAGCCATGAGTCAGCTGTACCTCGTTAGCTATTCATTGTGTGATACTTTATGTAAATATTCAGGTCATTGTTCATGTAGTGACTGTCATGTTTCTCAAGTGTATAAAAGTCTGCTACTTGTTTTAATAAAGGAGTTAGTTGCTTTCAGACACATACAAGCTAAGTTCAGGCTAGTTTTTGTATGGGGGGCGGCTGGAATATCTCTATATGTCCAGACTGGAAGAAGCCGTATACTGACGGAAGACCACAAGCACGGTGTGGGTCGACGGTTCCGTTACATTGGTGGCAAGCGGTGGGATGCTTCCTGCAGTCTGGAACATCCAAACCTCCACCGGGATCCAAGTGTCATGGTCTTACCTTCTTGCTGTTCTCCTTCGTTTGACATGTGCTGGCGGCCATCTTGGTTTCTGGGTTTCTTGTAGCCTCCCACCCTGCGGCTCCTCCTTCCCACTGGGAGGAGCTGGATGCCCTGCTCATATATATAGGAGGTCTGAGGCTTCAGTTCCTTGCTTGGTCCTCCTGTGTCCACATGCTTCTAAGACTGCTGCTGCTTCTGGTCCCTGATCCTGGCTTCGTCTGACTACCCTGCTGGTTCCTGATCCTGGCTTCGTCTGACTACCCTGCTGGTTCCTGATCCTGGCTTCGTCTGACTACCCTCCTGGTTCCTGACCTCTGGCTTCGCAAGGACTCTGCCTCGGTTTCGCCATCCGTTTGGACTTTTGCTTTACAGCTTGATTTTCAATAAAGCCTTCTTATTTTCACTTATCTGTTGTTGTACGTCTGGTTCATGGTTCCGTGACATTAGGACCAAGCCATGAATTCTGACGGTACAGGGCCATCCTCGCTACCCACGCTGGTTGCCAGACTTGATCAGCAGGATCACCTGTTGGGTCGGTTCGCCGTGGCGTTGCAAACCCTGCTTGAACGCACGGCTCATTTCGCTCCCGTTGCCGATGGGTCGGTTGTCGCTCCTGGGCCCGCTCCTACTGCCGCTCCGGTTGTTGCGCCAGAGTCTACCCCGACACCTGTTGTTGCACCTGCGGTGTTTCGGGGTATGACCGGTTCTGCCCCCCTTCCACAGCGCTTTGGGGGAGAGCCAACTCAGTGCCGAGGTTTCCTTAACCAGGTGGGCATTTATTTCGAGTTAGAAAAACAAAATTCGGTGTAACCGAAAAAAAGAACTGCGCAAATGGAGTGATATTTAACAATGAATAAATAAATGTGAAAAATTAGGGAATTTCTTCCTCTAGCGAGCAGCAATAAAAACGTGAAAACGCAATATGTGATGGTGAATATGGGTTATTGCGCTCAGCAGTATACTCACAATAAAGTGCTAATGCATAAATAACATAAACATATGAACCAATTATTTGCAAGTGAATATTCCAATGGATATAGCAATAATAAAATTAATAAACATAGTCCTTGAAAAGTGCTCGGTGCAAACTTTAAGTTCCAGCAGCAAATACTCCAATAGCGTAATATTGCCATATAAAGAGATTTAATAAAAGTAATGCACTTACTCCATAGTGGTAAATAAACGCCACAGTAGTACAAATCGTTCAGCTTCTCCTGGTGGATGGGACGCCGCTTCCGCGTCTGCGTTCCACCTCACCGGAACTCTACGGTCTCACGTTCCCGACGCACGTTTCGTTAGGCGTGCTAACGTCATCAGGGGATTACTTTTATTAAATCTCTTTATATGGCAATATTACGCTATTGGAGTTTCCTTATTTCTTATGACATGTTGTCCGGAGTCTCGGAGTCATCTGTTTACTTCTGGCTTATCACACACTGGATGTGAAGACTGTAATAGGAGATTTTGGAGCTCTTGTGGAGATACATTGCGATCATGACCCCCTATAACTAAGGGGTCAACTTCTTTTGGTAAGAAGTATTTTATCCGAGCACTGGGTGTATGGTGATTGGTGAAGGCATTTCACATCAAGTCCAATTGTATTTGCTGCTGGAACTTAAAGTTTGCACCGAGCACTTTTCAAGGACTATGTTTATTAATTTTATTATTGCTATATCCATTGGAATATTCACTTGCAAATAATTGGTTCATATGTTTATGTTATTTATGCGTTAGCACTTTATTGTGAGTATACTGCTGAGCGCAATAACCCATATTCACTATCATTTATTTCGAGTTGCTGCCACATGCCTTTCCTACTGAGAGATCAAAGGTGGGCTTCTTAATTTCGCTGCTCTCGGACAAGGCCTTGGCCTGGGCCAGCCCTTTATGGGAGAACAACAATCCGGTGGTTGCCGAGTTTTCCAGTTTTGTTGCTTCTCTTCGGAGGGTATTCGATGTGCCGGCTCGTGCTGCCTCTGCTGCGAAGCTCCTTATGTCCATCAGACAGGGTTCACGATCCGTAGCTGAATACGCCATTGAGTTTCGTACCCTGGCAGCAGAGGTGGGCTGGAATAATGAGGCTCTGGTCGCTGCTTTCTCTCATGGTCTCTCGGATGCCTTGAAGGATGAGGTTGCAGCTAAGGACCTACCAGTGGAGCTTGAGTCTCTTATTTCTTTCTTGATTTTGATTGACACCAGACTCAGGGAGAGACCTTCCTTTAAGGAGAGTCTGCGGAGGCCTCCTAACAGATTGGCGCCTACCTTTGCTGTCCCACCCGTGCCTCCCTCTCCTCCCACGCCTCCTGGGGATGACTTGGCTGGGGGTGAACCCATGCAGCTGGGCTTTGCTCGCCTGTCCGAGGGGGAGAGGGTACTCCGAAGACGCGAGGGTCGATGCATGTACTGTGGTCTCGGTGGGCATTTTCGGTTGGCATGTCCGAACCGTCCGGGAAACGCTCGCACCTGAGATCCTGTCGGGGGCAGATCTTGGGTGGAGTCTCCTCGTCCCCGGTTTCCGGTGTTGACAAACCACTGATCACTGTTGTCCTCTCCTGGGTCGGGGGCTCAGTGACGACCCAGGCGTTGGTGGACTCTGGTGCTGGTGGTTTGTTCATTGATAGTGTGTTCGCTGCCGCCAATTCCATTCCTCTGCAGGCCCGAGGTTCTCCACTGGCTCTTGAGGCGATAGACGGCAGACCCCTTCTGCCGCCACACGTGACTCATGAGACCCTTCCAGTGGGGATAGCCATTGGTGCTGTTCACAGAGAGTCGGTCTGCTTCCAGGTTATTTCGTCTCCACACTACTCGGTGGTCTTGGGGTACCCCTGGCTCCAGAAGCATAATCCGACTTTCGATTGGAGATCGGCCGAGATCCTCTCGTGGTCACCGCAGTGTGGGGCTAGTTGCATCCATGGGCCTGTCAAGTTGCTGTGTACTTCCTCGGACTCTCTGTTGCCTCCTGAATACGAGGAGTACCGGGATGTATTTGATAAGGTGCGCGCGGTTGCCCTACCTCCGCACCGCCCATACGATTGTGCCATCGAGTTACAACCTGGTGCCGTTCCTCCTCGTGGCAAGGTCTATCCACTGTCGGTAGCGGAGAATGAGGCCATGGAGGAGTACGTGAAGGAGGCGCTTTCACGCGGACACATTCGCAAATCCTCGTCCCCGGCAGGGGCTGGATTTTTCTTTGTGAAACAGAAGGGCGGTGAGTTGAGGCCTTGCATCGATTACAGGGGTCTCAATCGCATCACGATCAAGAACGCTTACCCGATACCCTTGATTTCCGAGCTGTTCGATCGCCTTAAAGGGGCCACGGTCTTTACCAAACTCGACCTGAGGGCGGCATATAACCTCGTAAGGATCAAGGCGGGCGATGAGTGGAAGACCGCGTTTAACACCAGGACCGGTCATTATGAATCCTTGGTTATGCCCTTTGGGTTGTGCAATGCGCCCGCAGTTTTTCAGGAATTAATTAACGATGTTTTCCGTGACCTGTTGCAGCAGTGTGTGGTGGTCTATTTGGATGACATCTTGGTATATTCTGAATCCATGGAGACCCACATTCTGGATGTCAGACGAGTGTTGCAACGGTTACGAGAGAACAAGCTGTTCGGTAAGCTTGAGAAATGCGAATTTCACCAATCCCAGGTAACCTTCTTAGGTTACATCATTTCCGCTGAGGGGTTCTCCATGGATCCTGAGAAGGTTTCGGCTGTCTTACAGTGGCCCAAGCCCAGTGGTCTTCGCTCCCTGCAGCGCTTTTTGGGCTTCGCCAATTATTATCGGAAGTTCATCAGGGACTTTTCCATGCTAGCCAAGCCTCTCACGGATCTGACCAGGAAGGGCAGTAATTCCCAGGTCTGGCCGCTCTAGGCCATCCGAGCTTTTGAGGCTCTAAAGTCCGCCTTTGTGTCGGCTCCGATTCTGTCGCATCCCAACCCTGGGTTGCCCTTTGTCCTCGAGGTGGACGCGTCTGAGACGGGAGTAGGCGCCCTTCTGTCTCAGCGTAGAACACCAGAGGGTCCTCTGCTTCCTTGTGGGTTTTACTCCCGGAAACTGTCTTCCGCGGAGTGCAACTATCAGATTGGTGACAGGGAGTTATTGGCCATCGTGCAGGCCCTTAAAGAATGGAGGCACTTGCTCGAGGGTTCGGTGGTTCCGGTCCTCATCCTGACGGACCACAAGAATCTGACCTACCTTTCTGAGGCCAAGAGATTGACACCACGTCAGGCCAGATGGGCTCTGTTCTTGTCACGTTTTAATTACGTGGTCTCCTACCTACCCGCTTCCAAGAACATCAGGGCGGATGCCTTATCACGGCAGTACTCCGACCTGTCCAGGGAGGAGTCGATTCCGACTTCGGTCATACCTCCGAATCAGATCCTGGCCGCCATTCGCACCAGCCTGACCTCTCCCCTGGGTGAGCAGATTTTGGCGGCTCAATCTGGTGCTCCCTCTGGGAGACCCAACGGCAGATGTTTTGTGCCTGAGGAGTTGCGCACTCGGTTGTTGCGAACCTACCATAACTCCAAGACCGCGGGGCATCCTGGAAAGAATCAGCTGTCCTGGGCTGTTTCACGTCTGTTCTGGTGGCCTTCCCTACGTTCTGACATCGCCGCATATGTAACGGCATGCTCCGTTTGTGCCCAGAGTAAGTCCCCTCGGCACCTTCCGTTGGGCCTTCTGCAACCCATAGCCACTGGGGAGCGCCCATGGTCACACCTGGGGATGGATTTCATTGTGGACCTCCCTGCATCCTGAGGCCATACGGTCATTCTCATGATTGTGGATCGATTTTCCAAAATGTGCCACTGTGTTCCTCTCAAGAAGTTACCCTCTGCACAGGAGTTGGCCACGATTTTTGCCAGGGAGGTTTTCCGGTTGCACGGTTTGCCCAAGGAGATTGTGTCGGATCGGGGCAGTCAGTTTGTGTCCAGGTTCTGGCGCGCCTTTTGCTCCCAGTTGGGGATTCATCTCTCCTTCTCCTCGGCCTACCACCCTCAGTCCAATGGGGCCGCAGAACGATCCAATCAGGCCTTGGAGCAATTCCTTCGTTGCTATGTCTCCGATCACCAAGACAATTGGGTTGACCTCCTGCCTTGGGCTGAGTTTGCCAGGAACACGGCGGTGAACTCTTCCTCTGGGACGTCTCCCTTCATGGCCAATTATGGGTTCCAACCTGCCGTGTTACCGGAGGTATTCTCTCCCCAGGATATTCCGGCTGTGGAGGATCACCTTTCCGTCCTACGTGCTTCTTGGGTACAGATACAGAAGTCCCTTGAGGTCTCTGCGCAGCGCCAGAGACTCCAGGCTGATCGCAGACGAGCGCCTGCTCCTTCCTACCAGGCCGGTGACCGTGTATGGTTGTCCACCCGCAACCTCAACCTTCGAGTGCCCACTCCCAAGCTGGCGCCTCGCTTTGTTGGTCCCTTCCGAGTGCTTCGCAGGGTAAACCCGGTAGCCTATGCCCTTGCGCTTCCTCCTGGCATGCGGATCTCCAACGTGTTTCATGTCTCCCTGTTGAAGCCACTGGTGTGTAATCGTTTCACTTCCTCGGTTCCTCGGCCTCGTCCGGTCCAAGTGGGCAATCGTGAGGAGTATGAGGTGAGCAATATCCTGGACTCACGCCTGGTCCGCGGTCGGGTGCAGTTTTTGGTTCATTGGCGTGGTTATGGTCCAGAGGAGCGTTCCTGGGTTCCCTCCGCAGATGTCCATGCTCCTGCCTTGCTCCGAGCCTTCCACGCACGCTTCCCTCAGAAACCGTTCTTTACTCCGCGGAGGAGGGGCCCTTGAGGGGGAGGTACTGTCATGGTCTTACCTTCTTGCTGTTCTCCTTCGTTTGACATGTGCTGGTGGCCATCTTGGTTTCTGGGTTTCTTGTAGCCTCCCACCCTGCGGCTCCTCCTTCCCACTGGGAGGAGCTGGATGCCCTGCTCATATATATAGGAGGTCTGAGGCTTCAGTTCCTTGCTTGGTCCTCCTGTGTCCACATGCTTCTAAGACTGCTGCTGCTTCTGGTCCCTGATCCTGGCTTCGTCTGACTACCCTGCTGGTTCCTGATCCTGGCTTCGTCTGACTACCCTGCTGGTTCCTGATCCTGGCTTCGTCTGACTACCCTCCTGGTTCCTGACCTCTGGCTTCGCAAGGACTCTGCCTCGGTTTCGCCATCCGTTTGGACTTTTGCTTTACAGCTTGATTTTCAATAAAGCCTTCTTATTTTCACTTATCTGTTGTTGTACGTCTGGTTCATGGTTCAGTGACACCAAGGTCCGGGGAGCAGAAGAGGAGAGGTACAGATATCAGCCGCCATGGAAGAGGAATTCGGAAGGAGGTTGCGAGAGATGCGGATACATCACAGGGGACCGGTGTCAGAGAAGGTCCTGCTGGGATGGCACGATTCAATCCGATTGGAACTCTGGGAGGAAGCGCTAGCCTGTAAGCAGCAACACCAGGGAAAAATCCTCCCCTCCTTCCAGGAAAGGTACTGGTCGCAGTACGAAGTGCGAATGGTGTTTTTGGGGAGATTACCGCATAAGGAATGGAAAGCTGAGTTAAGAAGGCTGGTCCAGGTGGAGATGCGGTTGGATGAGAGCTATAGAGCCCTCCGCTGGTATGTAACCCAAGTGTGCCCATGGACAGCAGATGACAGCCCAACGGAAGGCTTTTGCTACAGCGGCCTGGGGCTGTTATTAGAGAGGCTGTCTGAGGACCCCGACTTCGGGAGCGATTTGGAGTGGCGTTTAGAGGAAATCTTGGAATACAGAGAACAGATGCTGAATGTCTTGGACGTGCACTGGGCACTGGAAGATTTGGAATTTCTAGCCAATCAGGAATGGGAGCTTGAGATCACCTACAGACGGCTGCTGGACTCTGCTCAGAGCCGGGCCTGGGCTCCCCTTGCCTGGGAATATCCAGAAGTACCAGCTGACAGTCCAGAAATCCTGACTGAAGAGTCGGCAATGTGGCACAGTAATAGTGTGCTTTGCTCACCTGCACCCTCAGTCTTGGATGCGGAGGTCTTATGGCGGATGCAGCAAGTGCTGACTCACCTTGACGAACCTGTTTCTGCACAGGACGAGCTTGGATGGAGGAATGCATCTGATCAGCCGCTGGATAAAGGTATGGGAGAAAAGGAAGCCATCTTTAATCCCCAAACACAGATCACAGATTTAATTAACTTTCCATCAGAGGATGATGTGGAAGATAATTCACCCGCCAAAGTGTTGCCACTGGGCTCAAGTGCCACCAGCCCCTGTACTGGACTTTCAGCAATTCCAGAAACTGGGGATTTAATAGACTTCTCTGCTGAGGAGGAACCTCCCAGTGAGCCTGCAGCGGAAGAGCAACCATCCAGGCATAGCGTGGCTGACCTCTGCCTGCAACCATTGGTGACCCAGCAAGATGGGTGCAAGGCCACTGACTTTTCAGTTTATGTTCCTGCAGAAAAGCTGGCATCAGGGCCTAGCATTACTGAGCTCTGCCCAACACCAACAGCAGCTTCAGCCTCCCAGAGAGAAGAGGCAGCTGACCTTTCTGCTACACCACTGACAGGGACACGGTATTTCAGGCCAGCAGCATCTGTGGAGTTGCAAGAAACTTCTACAGCAGAAGCGCTGACAACTGGACAGAGGGTCCAAGACCTCTGCCCCACACCTGCAGCAGTCCCGGAGGCCCAGGGTGAGAAGGTGGTGGTCACTCCCCAGCAGCAGATCAGGATCCAGGGGGAGAAGAGACAAGAGGTTGCCGGAGCAGATTACGTGGAGTCCCCAGCAGAAGTGCTGGCAACAGAGCAGAGTGCGGCTGGCCTCTGCCCTCAATGTAAAAAAGATGGAGTTTCTGTGATAGTGGATGGGACTGCAATAAAAACCTCTGTATCCCAGGGATGCTGGGCAGTCGGCCCAGGTACCCAACAGCATGAGGGAGTGAACCCAGCCACCCTGTCTTCTCTACAGCAGCTGAAAGGACTCCAGGGAGAAGGGCCAGTCCACGCTTCTTCCCTACAGCGGGTATGTTCTGCGAGAGAGGCAGAGGTGGGCTGGGTGAGTAATGCTCCCTTTGGGACAATTTGCTTGGGGTACTGTGTGGGTATAGACATTGGGGGGCTGGAACTACAGACTACCTTCAAAGTCAACCCGTTTGGGGTCCCCTCATGTGTTAGTCTCCTTCCGGAAGCAGAGAGATGTGACGGTAGTCACTTTGGTTGGGGGGCCCTTGGAACACAGCTTACCTTAGAGAGGTTGGGAAATACCTCTCTCAACCCCCTAGGCACTTCTTATGTCTAAATCACCCTGTGTCTTTTAGGGACACAGGGTGACCAAAAAGCCCAGTCTGGCCTGCCCAAACCAGACTTCCACAGACTGATTGGCTACGAGAGCTCCATGCGCCTTGCCAGGACAAACTTACAAGCTATGTGGAACTTTGTCAAGGAAGCTGCCATGATGGATTGACTCTTTGGGACTTGTTACCCGACAAACTCAGGCACAGACCAGTTGGGGGTCTGGTACCTGGTTCGTCAACCTTTGGGGGGAAGATATGTAACGGTACTCGCCGTCACTGAGACTGAAAAAACGATGTGACAGATAAATTGATGGTTTGGACTGCTACAGTTGATCAGACTTGTAACAGATGCATGTCATCAGCTCAAACACCTGTCTTCCATGGATTGTAAATCATGTTGATTTGCTCATCTATTGTTTACTGTGGGTTCTCAGTATTTACACTATAATATGTATATTTGTATCTTGTTATACTTTTGGTGCCGGCAGTCTGGGCTTCCAGGCTGACTTAAGTACGCTGAGCTAATTAGCATGTGAATGATAACCTTGTCTAGATGGGATTAGCCATGAGTCAGCTGTACCTCGTTAGCTATTCATTGTGTGATACTTTATGTAAATATTCAGGTCATTGTTCATGTAGTGACTGTCATGTTTCTCAAGTGTATAAAAGTCTGCTACTTGTTTTAATAAAGGAGTTAATTGCTTTCAGAGACATACAAGCTAAGTTCAGGCTAGTTTTTGTGGGCGGCTGGAATATCTCTATATGTCCAGACTGGAGGAAGCCGTATACTGACGGAAGACCACAAGCACGGTGTGGGTCGACGGTTCCGTTACACCCATAGACTTACATTATGTCCGCATATCATCCGCAAATGGATGAGATGATATGCGGACTTATGGAGCGGATGACAAAACTGTCATCCGCTCCGTGAAAAAAAAAAAAAGTCCCGCAGCGGACAAAAACAGCCGAGCGGCCGTGTGAAAGAAGCCTTACTTTGACAGCTTTTTGTTGTCTTGTCCCCACTTTTTTTTTTTTTTTGAGACTGCCATCAATTTCAAACTGACCCTATTTTTTTTTTTTTTATGTGTTTTTATTTTTTGACATTTGATGTGTTTTCTGTTGTGAATAAAATTTGGGTTTATGAGATTTGCACATCATTGCATTTTGTTTTTATGTTTAGTTTTTTGGAATTGGGGTTGTAGGATACATGTCTGATTCACCCATTATACAGTATATATATATATATATATATATATATATATATATATATATATATATATATATTTATTTATATTATACATAAAAATATTAAATAGAATATGGTTTGCCCATGTGAAATTCATTTTATTGTAAAAATAGTTAAACTTGGGAGTCCCATTGGAGGAACCATAATTGTTGGGACACAAATAACATTTTTATGATTATGCGCAGGGGATTAGGAATGCTTCAGCAAGATAATAAGCCAATTAGGTGATGAAAGACATCAAAAACATAATTAACAGCAGAGAATATTTACAAGGTCTGTTCTTCCCTGTTCCCTGTTTCCTCAGTAAACCGCACAGCGTGCTTGTGCAGCTCCTAAATTTAACTGATATCCACTTAATAATATCCATTATGATATAATCTGCAATAGAGGAAAGAGCAGCAAGCACAGGTAGACATAATAGGGGGGGGGTCGGGGTCCTTGGCAGATACTCTGTCACTTCGCATTATCGCTGTAACGCAACCTGACAGCCCCAAAAAAATATGTATTTTTTTTTAAATATAATTTATATATTTAAATCTATCCCTAGTTAGCTTCTTCCTTTGCTTTCCTTTTTTTTTTTTTGTGTGTTTTCTTTCTGTATTTTTTATTTATGTATTTATTTATTTTTACCATTTGAATGTAAACATTTTTTCATATCATCTATTCTGTTTCTTCATTTATGTAGCATCACTTAAAAAACACACACACAAGTTATGTAAAGCTTTTAGTTAATTTGTAAGGGGGTGGGGGGGGGGGGGGGGTCCTTGGAGAAGATGCTGGTCACTTTGCCCAGAATGGGCAAGACATTGGGGGGAATTTATCAAAACTGGATCACCCAGAATCTGGAGCAGCTGTGGATGGCATCCAATCAGCATCTATCTTCAGCTTATTTTGTTAAGCTTTGAAGATAAAAGATAGAAGCTGATTGGTTGTCATAAACAACTGCCCCAGATTCTGGCTGCTCCAGTTTTGATGAATTCTCCTCATTGTCTCTTTAAATCAATCTGACAAGCCAAAATAAAAAGTATATATATTTTTTATATATCTTATTTTCTTTTCTTTTTTTTTTTTTGTTTTTAATTCAGTCCTGGTTAACTTTGTTTGTGTTTTTTTAATTTTATTTTTTTTTATTTTTTTACCATTTATATTTAAACATTTTTTTTATATCATACATTTTGTTTCTTCATGTATGCATCATCAAATAAAACACACACACACTTGTACTTTAAAACTTTTATTTTTTTTTTTTATATGGTGGGGTCAGCGGTCCTTGGAAGAGACACTGTTACTTTACCCAGCATGGGCAAGGCATAGGGGTTTATTTATTAAAGGCAAATCCACTGTGCACTGCAAGTGCATTTTGGAAGTGCAGTTACATACATTTTTTTTTTATTATATGATTTAAATATTTTTAAACTCAACTCAGCCCTAGTTAACTTCTTCCTTTTCTCCTTTTTTTTTTTTAATTGTATTTCTTTTTTTTACCATTTATATTTAAAAAATGTTTATATCATGCATTTTGTTTCTTAATTTATGCATCATCAAATAAAACACACACACACACACACTTGTACTTTAAAACTTTTATTTTTTTTAATATGGTGGGGTCAGCGGTCCTTGGAAGAGACACTGTTGCTTTACCCAGCATGGGCAAGGCATAGGGGTTTATTTATTAACCACTTGTCGACTGCCTAACGCCGATCTACGTCGGCAGTCAGCCCCTCACAGGCAAAGCGACGTAGGTCTACGTCGCTAGCCTGTGAGGGTCTAGGGAGCGAGCGCGCGCCGCCGGAGGCGCGCTCCCGCTCCCGCGCGGTCACGCACCCCCCCGCGCGTGTGACCGGCAGACCCGATGTCCCGCAGTCACTCTGCGATCGTCGGGGGAGAGGGAGAAAGGCAGGCAGCTTGTGTAAACAAGCCACCTGTCATTCTCCCCTGTGTATGAAGGATGATCATACGGTTCTAATATGTAGAACCGTTGATCACTGTTCATACATCTGAAGCCACAGCCAATCACAGTAGAAAGCACGCCCCTAGGGACACACATAGCCCCTCCCTTTCAAAAAAAGTTAACCCCTTCACTGCCAGTGTATTTTTACAGTAACAGTGCATATGTATAGCACTGATTACTGTAGAAATGTCACTGGTAACCCCAAAAGTGTCAAAAATGTCAGTCAAGGGTCCGATCTGTCCGCTGCAATGTCGCAGTACCGCAAAAAAATTGCAGATCGCCGCCATTACGTGTTAAAAAAAAAACAACAAAAATGACAAAAATCTTTCCGTTTGTTAGTAAACGCGATAACTTTTGCTCAAACCAATCAAAATACGCTTTTTGCGATTTTGTTTACCAAACATAGGTAGCATAAAACAAATTGGCCGAAAATGTTAAAAAATTTGGATTTTTACATTTGTTTGGGGGGGAATTTCATATAAAAAAATGTGAAAAATATTGCTATTTTTGCAAAATTTACGCTCTTTTTTTTGTTTATAGCGCACGATCAAAAAATCGCACAGGTGATCAAATACCACCAAAAGAAAGCTCTGTTTGTGGGGGAAAAAAGACGTCAAATTCGTTTAGATACAGCGTCGCATGACCGCGCAATTGTCCGTTAAAGTCACGCAGTGCCGAATCGCAAAATACCCCCTGGTCAGGAAGGGGGTAAAATCTTCCGGGGCTTAAGTGGTTAAAGGCAAATCCACTGTGCACTGCAAGTGCATTTTGGAAGTGCAGTTGCATACATTTTTTTTTTTATATGATTTAAATATTTTTAAACTCAACTCTTAGTTAACTTCTTCCTTTTCTCCTTTTTTTTTTTCTTTTTTTTACCATTTATATTTAAAAAATGTTTATATCATGCATTTTGTTTCTTCATTTATGCATCATCAAATAAAACACATACATGCTTTAAAGCCATTTATTTATTTATATGGTGGGGTCGGAGACACTGTTATTTTGCCCAGCATAGGGAAGGTATTATCTCCTTAAATAAACCTGAAGAGCTAAAATAAAAAGTATTTTTTTTAAATATTATTTATATATTTTTAAATTCAGCCCTAGTTAACATCTTTCTTTAACATGTTAGGGGAGCAGAGTCTCCCCTAACATGTGTCCTACCTTCAGGGGGGGGGTCCCCTTGCAGAGGGTGCAGCATTGCAGAGGGCGCAAAGATCCTGGCAGCATGCTTCAGCATCTGTAACTGATGGAAGGCCATTTTCCCTTAGTCTGGCTGGTCTCCAGCTGGCAGCCATGCTTGTGTAGCCCGATTATGTCACGGGGATCATTTTCCCTTAGTCCGGGAGACGATGGAGGCGACCGAAGCCTCATGGGGATGCCGAAGCTCCTACTCTTCCTCCTCACTTTCCTCTTCCTGTGCCTGGGACATATGAACAGGGATGGCGTCCATGGTGATGCTGGGTCCGAATTCTTTGCTCTCCTCCGATCAGTAGGGTGAGTCCTTGGGGGTCCCTGTTATCTCTCTCTCTCTGCTGATGGGTACCCTGAGCCTTGGGGGGGATCCTTTAGTGGTGCCAAAAGATCGTTTTTGTACTGCAAGGTCTTCCTTTCCTTATGGAGCCTCAGGGTCACATCTCCCCCACTGACCCCTCATGGAGGTGGCAGGTCCCTCAGAAACTCCAGCTTCCCATGGTTGCACTGATAGTCCTAAGTGTCCTGGGTGGAAGTGGCGTGTGGGCAAAGGCACAGGAGGAAGTGACCCCACACCGTCTTTCCCTGCTCAGTCTGTCTCATCTGATTCTGAGTCTGATGCCGCCGTGGACGCGGCCCGTCCAGGGGGGGCTTAATATCACCCCCCCCCCCAGATCCATCCGATAGTGAGGATGATTCCTCCATGGTGGCATCAGCCCCACTTATCACTGCAGTGCGTGAGACTTTAAAAATGGAGGATGCGCCCTTATTTTGACAGGTTTTACCTGTAAGGAATGGGAACCACCAAAATGACCCTTTGTGGTCCCCAAACATTTTGCTGTACGTTACCCTTTTCAGGAGTCACTTTTAAAAAAAAGTGGACTAGTCCACCAGTGGTGGAGCCATCTGTGTCCAGGTTGAACAAAGCTACCGTGATCCCAGTGGAGGAATCGCCATCCTTTAAGGACCCGGCTGCTTGGAAAGTGGAGACTTGTGATATTTTCCCCCACATCTCTTTTTCCTTTTTGCACTGCTTTTGGACGTCCCAGTAGTTATGATTTAAGGAGCGCTGTGTCCAACGATGAACGAAAGAGAAAATGGGATTTTTGTACTTACCGTAAAATCCATTTCTCTGAGTTCATCGAAGGACACAGCACCCACCCCTCTATGGAGTTCTGATACTTCTAATACCGAGGATGGCCCATGGGCGTAGCCAGGTGTATTTTGCTCTGCCTAGTCCTACTCCTGGAGGAAGCAATATAACCCAGTAGTTATGATTTATGGAGCGCTGCGTCCGTCAATGAACTCAGATAAATGCATTTTACGGTAAGTACAAAAATCCCATTTTTCTTTTCTTTTTTTTTTTGTGTTTTTTTAATTGTATTTTTTTTTTTTACCATTTATATTTTTTTTATCATCTATTTTGTTTCTTTATTTATGCAACATCACACAGACAAAAAAAAAAAAACACACACACACACACACAAGTATTTGAAAGCTTTTAGTTAATTTGTATTTGTATTTTTTTTTTTTTTTTTACCATTTATATTTAAACATTTTTTTTATCATCAATTTTGTTTCTATATTTATGCAACATCACACAGACAAAAAAAAAAAAAAAAATGCGCACACACACACACAAGTATTTGAAAGCTTTTAGTTAATTTGTATTTTTTTTTTTACCATTTATATTTAAACATTTTTTTTATCATCAATTTTGTTTCTATATTTATGCAACATCACACAGACAAAAAAAAAAAAAAAAAAAACGCGCACACACACACACAAGTATTTGAAAGCTTTTAGTTAATTTGTATTTGTATTTTTTTTTTTACCATTTATATTTAAACATTTTTTTTTTATCATCAATTTTGTTTCTATATTTATGCAACATCACACAGACAAAAAAAAACACACACACACACAAGTATTTGAAAGCTTTTAGTTAATTTGTATTTGTATTTTTTTTTTTTTTTTTACCATTTATATTTAAACATTTTTTTTATCATCAATTTTGTTTCTATATTTATGCAACATCACACAGACAAAAAACACACACACACACACAAGTATTTGAAAGCTTTTAGTTAATTTGTATTTTTTTTTTTACCATTTATATTTAAACATTTTTTTTATCATCAATTTTGTTTCTATATTTATGCAACATCACACAGACAAAAAACACACACACACACACACAAGTATTTGAAAGCTTTTAGTTAATTTGTATTTTTTTTTTTTTTTTTTTACCATTTATATTTAAACATTTTTTTTTTTATCATCAATTTTGTTTCTATATTTATGCAACATCACACAGACAAAAAAAAACACACACACACACAAGTATTTGAAAGCTTTTAGTTAATTTGTATTTGTATTTTTTTTTTTTTTTTTTACCATTTATATTTAAACATTTTTTTTATCATCAATTTTGTTTCTATATTTATGCAACATCACACAGACAAAAAACACACACACACACACAAGTATTTGAAAGCTTTTAGTTAATTTGTATTTTTTTTTTTACCATTTATATTTAAACATTTTTTTTATCATCAATTTTGTTTCTATATTTATGCAACATCACACAGACAAAAAAAAAACACACACACAAGTATTTGAAAGCTTTTAGTTAATTTGTATTTTTTTTTTTACCATTTATATTTAAACATTTTTTTATCATCAATTTTGTTTCTATATTTATGCAACATCACACAGACAAAAAAAAAAAAAAAAAATGCGCACACACACACACACAAGTATTTGAAAGCTTTTAGTTAATTTGTATTTTTTTTTTTACCATTTATATTTAAACATTTTTTTTTATCATCAATTTTGTTTCTATATTTATGCAACATCACACAGACAAAAAAAAAAAAAAAACGCGCACACACACACACAAGTATTTGAAAGCTTTTAGTTAATTTGTATTTGTATTTTTTTTTTTACCATTTATATTTAAACATTTTTTTTTTTATCATCAATTTTGTTTCTATATTTATGCAACATCACACAGACAAAAAAAAACACACACACACACAAGTATTTGAAAGCTTTTAGTTAATTTGTATTTGTATTTTTTTTTTTTTTTTACCATTTATATTTAAACATTTTTTTTATCATCAATTTTGTTTCTATATTTATGCAACATCACACAGACAAAAAACACACACACACACACAAGTATTTGAAAGCTTTTAGTTAATTTGTATTTTTTTTTTTTACCATTTATATTTAAACATTTTTTTTTTATCATCAATTTTGTTTCTATATTTATGCAACATCACACAGACAAAAAAAAAACACACACACAAGTATTTGAAAGCTTTTAGTTAATTTGTATTTGTATTTTTTTTTTTACCATTTATATTTAAACATTTTTTTTATCATCAATTTTGTTTCTATATTTATGCAACATCACACAGACAAAAAACACACACACACACACACACAAGTATTTGAAAGCTTTTAGTTAATTTGTATTTTTTTTTTTACCATTTATATTTAAACATTTTTTTTATCATCAATTTTGTTTCTATATTTATGCAACATCACACAGACAAAAAACACACACACACACACAAGTATTTGAAAGCTTTTAGTTAATTTGTATTTTTTTTTTTTTTTTTTACCATTTATATTTAAACATTTTTTTTTTTATCATCAATTTTGTTTCTATATTTATGCAACATCACACAGACAAAAAAAAACACACACACACACAAGTATTTGAAAGCTTTTAGTTAATTTGTATTTGTATTTTTTTTTTTTTTTTTACCATTTATATTTAAACATTTTTTTTATCATCAATTTTGTTTCTATATTTATGCAACATCACACAGACAAAAAACACACACACACACACACAAGTATTTGAAAGCTTTTAGTTAATTTGTATTTTTTTTTTACCATTTATATTTAAACATTTTTTTTATCATCAATTTTGTTTCTATATTTATGCAACATCACACAGACAAAAAAAAAAACACACACACAAGTATTTGAAAGCTTTTAGTTAATTTGTATTTTTTTTTTTACCATTTATATTTAAACATTTTTTTATCATCAATTTTGTTTCTATATTTATGCAACATCACACAGACAAAAAAAAAAAAAACCGTGCACACACACACAAGTATTTGAAAGCTTTTAGTTAATTAGTATTTTTTTTTTTTTACCATTTATATTTAAACATTTTTTTATCATCAATTTTGTTTCTATATTTATGCAACATCACACAGACAAAAAAAAAAAAAACGTGCACACACACACAAGTATTTGAAAGCTTTTAGTTAATTAGTATTTTTTTTTTTTACCATTTATATTTAAACATTTTTTTTATCATCAATTTTGTTTCTATATTTATGCAACATCACACAGACAAAAAAAAAAAAAAAAATGCGCACACACACACAAGTATTTGAAAGCTTTTAGTTAATTTGTATTTGTATTTTTTTTTTACCATTTATATTTAAACATTTTTTTTATCATCAATTTTGTTTCTATATTTATGCAACATCACACAGACAAAAAAAAAAAAAAAAAACACACACACACAAGTATTTGAAAGCTTTTAGTTAATTTGTATTTGTATTTTTTTTTTTTTTTACCATTTATTTAAACATTTTTTTTATCATCAATTTTGTTTCTATATTTATGCAACATCACACAGACAAAAAAAAAAAAAAAAAAACACACACACACAAGTATTTGAAAGCTTTTAGTTAATTTGTATTTGTATTTTTTTTTTTTTTTTACCATTTATTTAAACATTTTTTTTATCATCAATTTTGTTTCTATATTTATGCAACATCACACAGACAAAAAAAAAAAAAAAAAAACGTGCACACACACACAAGTATTTGAAAGCTTTTAGTTAATTTGTATTTGTATTTTTTTTTTTTTTTTACCATTTATATTTAAACATTTTTTTTATCATCAATTTTGTTTCTATATTTATGCAACATCACACAGACAAAAAAAAAAAAACGCGCACACACAAGTATTTGAAAGCTTTTAGTTAATTTGTATTTTTTTTACCATTTATATTTAAACATTTTTTTTATCATCAATTTTGTTTCTATATTTATGCAACATCACACAGACAAAAAAAAACACACACCCACACACACACACAAGTATTTGAAAGCTTTTAGTTAATTTGTGATTAACCTTTTAGCTGTTCTTTGTACCAGAAACTTAATTTTAGGGACAAATTAAAAAAATATAATGTGCACTTCTTATCCACACTAATGGTAACTGTTTTAAAGCTAATGCTGGTCAAACTAGAAAATTTGTTTTTTTAATTTTTTTTTTACATCTTTTTGTCTTTAGATTACATTGAGATTAAATATAATTTAATGTCAGTATTGTCAAAAGAAAGCTTTGTTTGTCCCAAACAAAATTAATATTTTTATTTTATCATTACCACAAGTGGTGAAAAAGTTTCTGCCGGTAGGCTCATACCCGAAGTCTTGGTCTCTTCAACCATCTTTATAATAGGCTTTTCAACAAATTTAAAAAAGGATCAAACTCTCAAAACATTTTGACTGCATATATTAAAATAGAATTATGCCTAAACAGTAGAACCACAAGCTGGAATACAGATTTAGAGCCCATTAACATTAGAGGGTGTGCATTACGGTGTGATGCCTTGCGGTCTATTTTTACTTATTTTTTCTGAGATGTAATGGCTGCATTTGTTTTATTTTTTCAAACTTTTTTCTTTTATTTCCTGTATTTTTACCTGGTGATTCTACCAGTAACACGTTTCCTGTCCTAGGGTGACAACACTCATTCAGCCTGTAGATGGTGTTTAGATTGTTTAGAAAAATTGAAAAAAATGACATTTTTATTTATTTTTAATTAATTTAATTTAATTGTAATTCATTTTTTTAATTGTATTTTTTTTCTTTTGAAAAGAAATGGAATAGCTGGTATTTCTTTGTATTCCAGGGCATACATTCTATAGCAAACCACCTTTGTTCATCATACATTTTTTTGTAAATATACCAATATGTGTTGCACTATCCCTTTTAAAATAAATGTGGAATATATCTTACTATAACCATCAAATGTGCAAATAGGTGCAAAAGCATATAACAAACTTTTTTACATGGTTCAAATATTGTTGCATTATCATCTCTTTATGAAATTCAAAGGGAAAAAAAAAAAAACGAATCCAGATAAATGTGCAAAATAGAGCATAAAAAAGCGAAAATTCAGGATGCACTTGGCCGAAAGCGAAATTGACGTTTTTTTTTTTAAAAAAAATGTTTTAATAAAAAATTGTATTACAGTTTATTCATCTTTTTAACCACTTCTGGACCGGAAGGATTTGCCCCCTTAATGACCAGGCCATTTTTTGCGATTCGATGAATTTAAATGAATATGAATTTATTGTCGGCCGTTATCGGCAACTGTTAAAAATCCTGCTTGCGCCATTTTCGGTGCATATTTAGGAAAACTGCACCTAAATTGCACCTGCCTATTAACCACTTTCCCACCGGAGGATTTTGCAGCTTAAAGACCAGACCCCTTTTTTCAACTTGGCACTTCGTGACTTTAACTGATAATTGCTCGGTCATGCAATGCTGTACCTAAACGAAATTTACGTCCTTTTTTTCTCACAAACAGAGCTTTCTTTTGGTGGTATTTGATCGCCTCTGCGCTTTTTATTTTTTGCGATATTAATAAAAAAAGAGCGAAAATTTTGCAAAAAAATGACATTTTCAACTTTGTCTTTTAAAAAATATCCAATATACTCAATTTATGTCATTTTTTTTTGCCAAAATATATTTAGCTACATGTCTTTGACAAAAAAAAAATCAATGAGCGTATTTTTATTGGTTTGCGCAAAAGTTATAGCGTCTACAAACTATGGTGTAAATAGTGAAATTTACGCAGCTTTAATTTCTGACTGCCAATCTCATTTCATGAAGTGCTAAAATGGCGGGGCAGTACAAAACCCCCCCAAACTACCACTTTTTGGAAAGTAGACATCCTAAGGAATGTCCTGACAGGCATGTTGAGCTCATTGAATATTTCATTTTTTTGTCACAGGTGTTTGAAAAATGACTAAAAAAAATTTTTTTTTTTTTTTTACACAAAGTTGTCATTGAAATGATATATTGCTCACACATGCCATGGGTATATGTGTAATTACACCCCAAAATATATTCTGCTGCTTCTCCTGAGTACAGGGATACCACATATGTGGGACTTTTTGGGAGCCTAGCTGTGTAGGGGTCCCCAAAAACAAATCACCACCATCAGAATTTCAAAGGGCGTACATTTTTCATTGCATTTTCTCACTACCTCTAACGGTTTAGGAGGCCCTGAAATGTCAAGATACCACAAAACCCCCCCAAATGACCCCATTTTGGAAAGTAGACACCCCAAGCTGTTTGCTGAGAGGCATGGTGAGTCCATGGAATATTTTATATTTTGCCACAAGTTTTGTGAAAATTACAATTTTTTTTTTTAATTTTTTTTTTTTACACAACGTTGTCACTAAAAGATAAATTTCTCACACATGACATGTGTATATGTGGAATGACACCCCAAAATACATTCTGCTGCTTCTCCTGAGTATGGGGATACCCCATGTGTGAGACTTTTTGGGAGCCTAGCTGTGTACAGGACCGCAAAAGCCAATCAACACTCTCAGGTTTTCTAATGGCGTAAATTGTTCATGTCATCTCTGCACTACCTGTCACAGTTTCGCAGGCCCTAAAATTCCAAGATAGCACAAAACCCCCCCAAATGACCCCATTTTGGAAAGTAGACACCCCAAGCTATTTGCTGAGAGGCATGGTGAGTCCATGGAATATTTTATATTTTGCCACAAGTTCCGGGAAATATATATATATATATATATATTTTTTTTTTTTACACAAAGTTGTCAGTAAATGATATATTGCTCACACATGCCATGGGTATATGTGAACTGACACCCCAAAATACATTCTGCTGCTTCTCCTGAGTACAGGGATACCCCATGTGTGAGACTTTTTTGCAGTCTAGCCGAGTACAGGACCCCGAAAACCAACCTCCACTTTCAGGCTTTCCAAGGGCGTAAATTGTTGATTTCACTCCTGACTACCTATCACAGTTTCGGAGGCCCTAAAATTCCAAGATAGCACAAAACCCCCCCAAATGACCCCATTTTGGAAAGTAGACACCCCAAGCTATTTGCTGAGAGGCATGGTGAGTCCATGGAATATTTTATATTTTGCAACAAGTTCCGGGAAATATATTATTATTATTTTTTTTTTGTTTTTTTTACACAAAGTTGTCAGTAAATGATATATTGCTCACACATGCCATGGGTATATGTGAAATGACACCCCAAAATACATTCTGCTGCTTCTCCTGAGTACAGGGATACCCCATGTGTGAGACTTTTTTGCCGTCTAGCCGAGTACAGGACCCCGAAAACCAACCTCCACTTTCA
Organism: Pelophylax lessonae; assembly: GCF_965119305.1. Classification (NCBI taxonomy): domain Eukaryota; kingdom Metazoa; phylum Chordata; class Amphibia; order Anura; family Ranidae; genus Pelophylax; species Pelophylax lessonae. The sequence continues at coordinate 15,228,680 of NC_138768.1, read as the reverse complement.
GGCTTTCCAAGGGCGTAAATTGTTGATTTCACTCCTGACTACCTATCACAGTTTCGGAGGCCCTAAAATTCCAAGATAGCACAAAACCCCCCCAAATGACCCCATTTTGGAAAGTAGACACCCCAAGCTATTTGCTGAGAGGCATGGTGAGTCCATGGAATATTTTATATTTTGCCACAAGTTCCGGGAAATATATTATTATTATTTTTTTTTTGTTTTTTTTACACAAAGTTGTCAGTAAATGATATATTGCTCACACATGCCATGGTTATATGTGAAATGACACCCCAAAATACATTCTGCTGCTTCTCCTGAGTACAGGGATACCCCATGTGTGAGACTTTTTTGCCGTCTAGCCGAGTACAGGACCCCGAAAACCAACCTCCACTTTCAGGCTTTCCAAGGGCGTAAATTGTTGATTTCACTCCTGACTACCTATCACAGTTTTGGAGGCCATGAAATGCCAAGACAGCACAACCCCCCCCCAAATGACCCCTTTTCGGAAAGTAGACAACCTGAGCTATTTGCAGAGAGGCATGTTGAGTATTTTGCAGATCTCACTTTTTGTCACAAAGCTTTGGAAATTGAAAAAAGAGGAAAAAAAATGCATTTTTCTGTTTTTTCTTCATTTTCCAAAAAAAATTAGAGCTGCAAAATACTCACCATGCCTCTCAGCAAATAGATTGGAGTGTCTACTTTGCAAAATGGGGTAATTTGGGGGGGTTTTGTGCCATCTTGGCTTTTTATGGACTTCAAAAGTGTGATAGGTAGTAAGGAGTGAGATCAACAATTTACGCCCTTGGAAAGCCAAAAGGTGCGCATTGGTTTTCCGGGTCCTGTACGCGGCTAGACTGGCAAAAAGTCTCACACATGGGGTATCATTGTACTCAGGAGAAGCAGCAGAATGTATTTTGGGGTGTCATTTCACATAAACCCATGGCATGTGTGAGCAATATATCATTTACTGACAACTTTGTGTAAAAAAAAATAAAAAAATAAAAAAAAAATTTTTTCCCGAAACTTGTGGCAAAATATAAACTATTCCATGGACTCACCATGCTTCTCAGCCAGTAGCTTGGAGTGTCTACTTTGCAAAATGGGGTCATTTGGGGGGGTTTTGTGCTATCTTGAAATTTCAGGGCCTCTGAAACTCTGACAGGTAGTCAGGGGTAAAATCAGCAATTTACGCCATTAGAAAACCTGAAGATGTGGACTGGTTGTCGGGGTCGCGTACACAGCTAGGCTCCCAAAAAGTCTCACACATGGGGTATCCCTGTACTCAGGAGAAGCAAAAGAATGTATTTTGGGGTGTCATTTCACATATTCCCATGGCATGCATGAGCAATATATCATTTAGTGACAACTTTCTGTAAAAAAACAACAACAAAAAAAATAATAATAATTTTCCCGAAACTTGTGGCAAAATATAAAATACTCCATGGACTCACCATGCCTCTCAGAAAAAAGCTTTGGGTGTCTACTTTTCAAAAAGGGGTCATTTGGGGGGTGTTTGAACTGTCCCGGCATTTTATGCTCAATCTTAGCCACACATCACCCACTCTTCTAACCACTTGAAAATCAAGCCTTTTCTGTGCCTTTTTGTTTACATGAAAAAATATTTTTTTTTTACTAGAAAATTACTTTGAACCCCCAAACATTATATATTTTTTTAAAGCAGAGGCCCTATAGAATAAAATGGTGGATGTTGCAAATTTTTTTGTCACACGGTATTTGCGCACAGATTTTCCAAACGCAATTTTTGTGAAAAAAATACATTTTTTTTTAATTTATTGCACAAATACACTATATAATTCCAATTTTTTTGGTAAAATTTAAAAGATGATCTTATGCCGAGTTCATAGACACCTAACATGACATGCTTTAAAAATTGCGCATGCCTGCGCAGCGGCAAAAACATACGTACATTTTTAAAAATCTTTAAAAGTCTCTACAGGTTACCACGTTAGACTTACAGAGGAGGTCTACTGCAAGAATTACTGCACTCGATCTGGCGATCGCGGCGATACCTCACATGCATGCTGCAATTGCGGTTTACATATGACACTAGACCACCGCTTGTGTGCGCCATTGCGCGCAAGCACCGGGGGAAAGGGGGGGGGCTCAATTTTTTTTTTTTTTTTTTCTTTTTTCTTTTGCTTTTTTATGTTATTTTGACACCTTTCCTTTCATTTTTTTTTTTTTAAATCATTTTTATTGTTATCACAGTGAATTTAAATATCCCCCATGATAGCAATCTGTGGTGACAGGTACTCTTTTTTAAAAAAATTGGGGTCTTTTAGACTCTAGATCTCTCCTCTGACCTTAACGCATCTGACCACACCAAAATTGGTGTGATAAAATACTTTCCCAATTTCCCAATGGCCCTGCTTATTTCTGGCGAAACAGAAGTCATGAAATGCTCGTAGCCTCCGGCATCTTAGGCCATAGAGATGATTGGAGCCATTCTCATCTCCAATTAGCTCTATGGTTAGACAATTGAACCACCGGCTGCACTCTCGGGTTAACCGGTGGGACAGGAGAGCCCGAGAAAAACCACGGAAGGCTGCGGAAGGCGGCGGTGGGGGGGGGAGGCCCCTCCCACTGCATGTAAAAGCAGTCTAGCGGCCAATTACCTGCTAGGATTGCTTTTACATGTAAGCCGACCGCTGGCTGTAAAAAACGATACCAAGATGATGCCTAAATCTGCAGGCATCATCCTGGTATAACCACTCAAAGTCCAGCAACGTACCAGTACATTGCTGGTCCTTGTTTGGCATATAGGTTTTTTTTTTTTTCATGCAGCCTGTGGGCTGAACGGAAAAAAAGAGAACCTATCAGAAATCAGCACAGGAATAATGCGTAGTATTACTCATCATTAACCGCCCAAACAACCACCCACTGAATTTAATGATGGGTATACACGACACTATCCACGTATACCAAAATAGGATTTTAACTGCAGTGCTGAAATCAGAAAATCACCACAGCTGCTATCAGCAAAGGTATCCATATATGCTGAGCGCAAACACTGTTTGTGTCAGAATATATAAAATCAATGCGTGGTAGCCGACGAGTACCTGCTAGAGAAACAGGTCACAAAAGAATGAAAAAACAAAGGACATTAAAAAAAAGTACAGTAGGAAGAGTAGGACATATAAAATGACTGACACAACAAAAGTTTTTGGATTCTCATCATTAACCGCCCAAACAACCACCCACTGAATTTAATGATGGGTATACACGGCGCTATCCACGTATACCAAAATAGGATTTTAACTGCAGTGCTGAAATCAGAAAATCACCACAGCTGCTATCAGCAAAGGTATCCATATATGCTGAGCGCAAACACTGTTTGTGTCAGAATATATAAAATCAATGCGTGGTAGCCGACGAGGGACCTGCAAGAGAAACAGGTCACAAAAGAATGAAAAAACAAAGGACATTAAAAAAAAGTACAGTAGGAAGAGTAGGACATATAAAATGACTGACACAACAAAAGTTTTTGGATTCTCATCATTAACCGCCCAAACAACCACCCACTGAATTTAATGATGGGTATACACGGCGCTATCCACGTATACCAAAATAGGATTTTAACTGCAGTGCTGAAATCAGAAAATCACCACAGCTGCTATCAGCAAAGGTATCCATATATGCTGAGCGCAAACGCTGTTTGTGTCAGAATATATAAAATCAATGCGTGGTAGCCGACGAGGGACCTGCAAGAGAAACAGGTCACAAAAGAATGAAAAAACAAACTAAGGACATTGAAAAAAGTACAGTAGGAAGGAGAAGGACATATAAAATTACTGACACAACAGTTTTTGGATCCTTTTATTTTTCTAACTGTTTCTTGATTTGGGACTGCGATCTTCTGCGATCTTCTCTTCCAGCTTGGGTCTCTCAAAATGTCGATGGACATCCAACATCTTTCGAGACCCTGTGTTTATGTGCCCTACACTGTGTCGTGCTGTACCCTACGCTAATACTCCACTAGTGTATGGTAGCGCTCGAAACATTCCCCGATGCAGAGACCAGGTTGGTCAGGACATTTGGGACAATAATAACGGGTGTCACGCCTAAATCCGCGCCTGCTACAGACACGACATCTTTTTTGGGGGTATCTTTGGGTAGGGGTACTCGGGAGGACATAAGGAAAATGCCTCTCATGCAGCCGGCTCACTGCATCTGGAAGGGGAAGTTGGGCAGGCATGCCTCCTGGGTACAGGTAGGCAAGGATGATCTCTTCCTGGAATTCCCGGAAAGATCCAGTTCGTCCTGACGCCCTGTATAGGACAAAGGCGTTCAGCATAGCCAATTGGTAAAGGTAAACAGACACTTTTTTGTACCAGCGTCTGGCTTTACGGGCAACTAAATACGGCGCCAAAAGCTGGTCGTTAAGGTCCACCCCTCCCATGTTAAGGTTATATTCGTGGACACAGAGGGGTTTCTCCACAACGCCAGTTGCCGTAGTGATTTGGATCGTCGTGTCTGCGTGAAGGGAGGACAGAACATAAACATCCCGTGTATCCTTCCACTTCACCGCAAGCAATTTGTCCGTTTTCAAGCAGGCTCTCGCCCCCCGACTAAGACGGGAATTTACAAGCCGTTGGGGGAAGCCCCAGCGATTAGGTCGCACGGTGCCACATGCGCCAATTTGTAAATCGAGAAGGTGACTAAATAGTGGCACGCTTGTATAAAAGTTGTCCACGTACAAATGGTACCCCTTTCCGGATAAGGGTGACACCAAGTCCCAAACGATCTTACCGCTGCTCCCTATGTAGTCTGGGCAGTTGGGGGGCTCCACACAGCTATCTTTTCCCTCATAGACCCGGAAACTAACTGTATAGCCTGTGGCCCTGTCACACAGTTTATACAGTTTGACCCCGTACTTGGCACGCTTGCTGGGGAGGTACTGTTTCATAGCAAGGCGGCCAGTAAATTTAATCAGGGACTCGTCAACGCAGACAACTTGTTCGGGGGTAAACAAGGCTGCAAACCGCTGATTGAAGTGGTCTATGAGGGGCCGAATTTTGTGGAGCCGATCGTATTCAGGGTCTCCCCGAGGACGACAGATTTCATTGTCGCTGAAATGCATGAATCGCAGAATTTGCTCGTATCTCCCCCTGGACATGGAGGCAGAGTACATGCGCATATGGTGAACTGGGCTAGTGGACCAATATAGCCGCAATTCACTCTGTTTAGTTATGCCCATGTGGAGGGAAAGGCCCAGAAAGATCTTAAATTCGGAAACCGTTATAGGTTTCCAGCCGAATTGTCTGGCAAGGTGTGAATTTGGGTTGGCGGCGATGAACTGTTGTGCATACAAATTTGATTGATCCACAATCGATCTGTAAAGATCTTCCGTGAAGAACAGCTCATAAAAGTTTAGGGGCGTAAAACCAGCTGTCTCCACGTGGATTCCAGGTTGGGCGGTGAATGGGGGAAGTACTGGCGCTGTAGTATCGGTGGGTTGCCAATTAGGATATGCCAGCGCATCAGGGAGGGCACTATGGGCTCTACGGGCCTGTCTACGAATACGCGGTGGCTGCGGGCCACTACTTGTGCTAGCCACCGCACCAGCTTCAACTGCACTTAGGGGACTCGCCACGTCACCAGGTCTTACTGCAGTGCTGGTTGTACTAGGTCCAGGTTGTACTAGGCCGCTGGCGCTTGCCAGGTCGCCAGAAAAATGAGCGGCACTAGTACCCACACTCTGCTCCATACGAGCACCCTGCGATTCCTGCATCTCAACAACTTCAGAATGGGGTCGGGTACGCCTGGGTCTAACAGGGACCCATCTGTCGTCGGAGCTATCTGTCAGGGAGCCGCTGCCGTCATCAGGTTCATATACTGACACTAATTCGGTCATTGTAGCTTCCCCTTCGCTATCAGATGACTCGGTCAGCATATAACTGAGAAGCTCTTCATCCCTGTACGAACGTTTGGTCATTTTGGCAACTAAATTTACTCGTACAGTGATGCGACTCACAGGTAATAAAAGCACCTGGTTGTCGAAGATTATTTCAAGCGCTACAAAAAAAACTGCTAATGCTAGCAGGGATCAGGCCTGACTCTGCTAACACAGCGGTTTTGTGTCTTGTGTTTTTTTGCAAGTGACAGTAATCTATTGATTACTACACTTGCCTGGGTGAAAGGGTTAAACGCAGGTGCTGGCCGGAATCAGTACTGATCGTGCAAACACCGCGTTTTGGGAACCCTAAACTATGGGGGCGCTAGTATAGTTCTGATCAGATCAGATATTGATCTGTTCAAACACTATACTAGAAAGGGAAGTGTAGGTGCGTGCGTGCGTGCGTGCGTGCGTGTGTGGCAATCAAGGGGTTACTTCTAAACTATGCGCTGGGGATCTGGGGGGGGTGGCGGGGACCCTAAACCTCCTTTGGGAAAGAAACTAGCTCGCTAGCGCAACCTCAAGTCACAATGACACCAATACAAAATACAGTAAAAACAGTATATTATGTGTGTATTAGTGCTAATGTGACAGAGGGTGTAGGGGTTAACGGGATGTGATCAGGGGGGGATCAGGGGTTTAAATCTTTATTGGAAGGGGCTGGCGGGTATCCTAAGGATAAAAGGAACGGTGGCAAGCGCTAAACCTGGTCACAAGTCACACTTATACAGGTATATAGAAAATGCTATATACTGTATACAGTGTGTGTTATGGCAGGGGGTGTAGGGGTGATCAGGGGGGGATCAGGGGATTAAATCTTTATTGGGCGGGTGGCGGGGACCCTAAACCTCCTTGGGACACAAACTTAGTCGCCTGCGCTAATTCTGATCACAATCACACTAATACAAAAATACAAAAACACTGTATATTACGTTTGTATTAGTGCTGATGTGACAGAGGGTGTAGGGGTTAACTAGCGGTGATCAGGAGGGGATCAGGGGGGATCAGGGGCTTAAATCTTTATTAGGGGGGGGTGGTGGGTAATTCAAGTGGAAAAAGGGGGGTCGCAAGCGCTAGACCTGACCACAAATCACACTTATACGGGTATATAGCAAAATGCTATATACTGTATACGGTGTGTGTTATGGCAGGGGGTGTAGGGGTGATCAGGGGGGGGTCAGGGGCTTAAATCTTTATTGGGCGGGTGGCGGGGACCCTAAACCTTCTTGGGACAGAAACTTAGTCGCCTGCGCTAATTCTGATCACAATCACACTAATACAAAAATACAATAACACCGTATATTGCGTTTGTATTAGTGCTGATGTGACAGAGGGTGTAGGGGTTAACTAGCGGTGATCAGGGGGGGGTCAGGGGAGATCAGGGGCTCAAATCTTTATTAGGGGGGGGTGGGGGGTAATTCAAGTGGAAAAGGGGGGGTCGCAAGTGTTACACCTGTTCACAAATCACACTTATACAGGTATATAGGTATATGCTATATGCTGTATATAGTGTGTGTTGTGTCAGGTGCTGTAGGGGTTAATCGGGGGGGCGATCGGGGGTGAAATGTGCCTATCTAACTGTGTGTGGGTGTGCTTGGTGCAGTACTCACAGTAAGATGTGCTCTCCTCTCACGCTGGATCCAAAAAGACCGTTGTGGGGGGAGGGCACATCTCCTCTAAGCCTGTGTTTACATTTCACAGGCTTAGAGGGAGATCTGATTGGGCAGGACCGATCAACAGGTCCAGACCAAAAATGATTGGCCTGGACCTGATGACTGATCGGTTCTGAACCCAATCGAGCCATCGGTGTCGGCGGGCACGCGCGGGAGCGCGCACAGGACCGGCAGGAAGTAGCGACGTAGACCTACGTCACTCTGCCTGGCCGGGGCCGACTGCCGCAGTAAATATACTGTGCGCAGTCGGCAAGTGGTTAAATTGCACTGAAAACGCAGCAAGAATGCATCAAAAATGCACCCGTGTTGTGTTTTTGATGCATTTTTTTGAGTCACGTGACCTTTGAAAAACACAGCATAAGCCATTAGACCATTTTCCGGCCAATCATTTTTCAGGGGTCGAAATTTTGGTGCATCACTAATGAAAATGTCTACTTCCAGGGAGATTCAAAACCAAATTGTGGAATGCAGCAACAGACGCTCTCCTCCCTTAACATGAATAGCACGCTTCTCACAAAAGGTTGAGAGCCCATAATTATAGGAGGTTTAATACGTTTCCCCACACAACGAGTTAAATGGCAATCATCGATCCTTCCACCCCGCCAACACCTCCACAGCATCCAATTACAAAATGGCTCCTGATGACATCTTATCTGACGAAACGCATAAGTGGGAGCCTACAATCCCGCGTCATCGCGCAGGCACGCTGAGCGGCGTGATTTTTCATAGATGCCTGTCTTTTTACTTTGTGAGCATCTAAATCTTTTAATAGAATCCAAGAGTTTTTACAGTATTATGCTATGTGGAATCCTTTCTCTCTTGATATATACATACATACATATATATATATACATAGATATATGTATGTATATATGTATTGTGAGGGGTTAGCTTGGTAGCAGGGTTCGTTACACAGAGAGACAGCCGAGGAGTGGTTGAAAACAACAGTCTATGGTTTATTCTTCCAATTTTCTTCAAACAAGTGCAAGCATCCAAAAAAGCATAATTCAAAAACAAACATAAAATAAAACCCTGGCCACTTGGGGCGTCTACCTTCACAAACAGGAACCTACCTATGGAGTCTGTCCCAACCTACTGCTGGGCAGACACTGCTGGTCATACAGCAGAAAACCAACAGTCTTTGTTTTATTTTTCACACAGAAAAAATCCAACAGTTCACCTTCAGAAGTCTTTCAGCTGATTGCTCTCCTCACTGCTCTCAGCTCCAGGAGGCATTCAACTCACGGCTCTCCTCACTGCTCTCAGCTCCAGGAGGCCTTTAACTCATGGCTCTCCTCACTGCTCTCAGCTCCAGGAGGCATTTTTTCTAAACAGGAGTCATCCTCTGGATAACTTATAGAGGCCTTCATTTCCTCATCCTGAACAGCTGAAGCTTTTTCAACGTCCTTACACCTTTCTGGCTACCTCTGCAGCCGACACCCTATAGTAATTGGTGAATTGACTACCCAAGGCAGAAATGTATCTCCTGTCTGTGACAACACCCACAGATTTACCTGACTTCCTGTCACATATCCCCCTCCTTGTTTTGACCCAGTAGGGGGTGGAACACACCAGCCCGAATTCCTGATCGGGACACCTCTGTGCCAGCTATCAGCTGCGTGGGCCCAATCTTTATTTTGGGTGCGTTTCCAGCTGATCGGGAAACCTCTGTGCCAGCTATCAGCTGCGTAGGCCCAATCCTTTTTCCCGGGTGTGTTTCCAGGCACGCCCTATCCCGAATCTTAATCTGGTTCTACAACTCTGTACCCTCAGCCTTCTTTTATCCTTGGGGTTCCTGAGCTTATATTTCTTTTTTGGGGGCTCTCTGTCTATTTTAACACTTCTCCCCAACTCCTTATCCTGAAGATGTAGTGACCCCACTTTGCTTAAGGAAAAATAACTTTGTCCCTTATTTACCCCAGTCTTAACCAACTCTATCTGAGCTATAGTCAGGATTTCTGCTGTTTGCTGATCCATGCTCAGCCCTTCCATCTCATGAGGTTTGTCCAGTGGTACAATACATGAGCCCTTCACGGATACCGAAAACGGACCAGGACAGCCCCAGACCGCAGCAGCAGAAATGCTTTCCATCTGACTGTTATGCAAAGGAACCTCTGACATTCCTAACCCGTCTTTCCCTAATTATCTTGGTACCACATCATTAGATAATGCCATATCCCACACTGGTTTACACATTTCAACATCATGGTCACCAATACCATTGTTAGTAGTACCAATCATTAATTGATCACATTTTCCAATGTCACAGTTTCTGTTACCATCAGTATTGTTTTTTTTGTACCTCAATTTGTACCTCTTTGCAGGTGACAGACAAAATCTCTGCTCCTGCCGCGTCCATATCAGGCCCTTCCTTCTCATGAGGTCTAGTGGGTGAGACAGTATCCGCGCCATTTACTAACACCTGCTCAGCCACACCTCGGACCACATTAGCATAAGTTTTCTCTGTCGCCACATCATCAGCCGGAGAGACCTTCGATGTCTCCATCAGCTCTCCAGAGAGCCTTCCATACCAAACCGTATCTGGAAGCACCCTCATAGGGAACTGAGAGATTACCTGCCACACTAAAAAAACGCACTGTACCAACCAGTTCCAATGGTGATTTAGGTTACCCAGCACAGCTTGTACTACCTGACTCCACCTATTGGTACTCTGCGATACCAACATACCCGACTGGAATGGAGGCACCCAGGTATACAAGGAATGTGCTTTTATCAGTTCAAGCAGTTCCAATAACACACTTGTCACTTCAATGCACTCTGCATCGATATGCCACACCTTTTTAGGGAACTTTCCCTCACCATAGACGTGGAGGGGCTCATCCACTGCAGCTTGAGGGGGTGAGACATTTAAAGGGGCCTCCCCCTCACCGGAGGTAGCCATCATTACCACCTGGTGCTCCCCTGGAACACTGTCAGATGTATGTCTCACACTCATCCCCTCCAACTCCACAACAATGAGCCTCTGCAAGTCAACACCAGTCACCTGGTCACCCTGACACTTGACCAGTGTTGGGGTAGTTACTCAAAAAATGTAACTAGTTACTTCTGTAAATTGTAATGAGATTACTTTACTAGTTACTGCTTTTGAAAAGTAACTTCACTACTTGTTACTTTACTTTCCTCTTCCTAATTGACAGTGTAGAAGAAGATACATGACACTCTTTCTGCATAGAGTTTATTGTATAAACACCGGCTTTGGGAAACATGAGAACAAAACCTGAAAAAACAGAATAAAACATAAAGTGCAACAAAAAGTCATAAACTTCATCTCTCTCTATTCTTCCAAATAACGATTGTATCGCACGGCTTGGGTAACGCAGGAAAGCGCGTTCCTATAGCCTAGTAAAGTAGTGTAGATACCTCCTATAGCCTAGTAAAGTAGTGTAGTTACCTCCTATAGCCTAGTAAAGTAGTGTAGTTACCTCCTATAGCCTAGTAAAGTAGTGTAGATACCTCCTATAGTCTAGTAAAGTAGTGTAGTTACCTCCTATAGCCTAGTAAAGTAGTGTAGTTACCTCCTATAGTCTAGTAAAGTAGTGTAGTTACCTCCTATAGCCTAGTAAAGTAGTGTAGTTACCTCCTATAGCCTAGTAAAGTAGTGTAGTTACCAATATTAGTATTGTAACTAGTTACATTACTTCCTTCCCAAAAAATGTAATGTAGTTACTGTAATCAGTTACTTTGTAACTAGTTACCCCCAACACTGCACTTGACATTAAGAGGTTCGGCGGTGGATACCACATCTGCCATGCATGCGCCCTTAATAGGTCCTTCTGACAGGGAAGGGAACAACTATCGCAGGCACCAACGCTCCCTCAGCCACCGGATGCTCTGCGATCCCTCCTTCTGGCATAGCTGTTGTTGTTTCCACACCCTTTTCACATGCCAGAACCTTGTCTAGCATGGCTATCCATTCTTTGGCCCAACTATCCCAATCCATTGTGCTCCCATCATGGGTGCTCTGCAGCACCGCAGCACCTGTTCTAGGAGGCACCTGGGATTCTGCAGCAAACACAGTGCATTTATCATTACATCGTGACATGCATTTACCCATTTCACACTGAGAAAAAGCACCATCTTTTAAAGCAGGCTGCAATGCACCACATCCACCACCCTGCTTAGGTGGCGTTCACAAACCTCACACTCCTTTACATTTTCCACAGGCTGTATTGACCCACTATTTACCTGCACATTTTCAGTATTAGCAGATTGCACTAACACATTCCCACTAGAAGGTCCATTTACACTCTGCCCCACCAGAGTAGTATTAGTGCTGTCATGGACAATCTCTGGCTCCAACATACGGAGACCCCAGAGACTTCCATGGACAACCCAAAGGCTCTCACTCTAGTTGCCAAGGGAGGCATCCCTCTTTTCTCACTGCTAGTGAACACATTACCAGCATAAGTATGTTTATCAACAGTAATACCGTTATCAGCATTGATACACACAGTGTTAAGAGCTTTAGCAGGCTCTCCTTGTTCATGAGCAACTGCAACCTGTGTGCTACTCAGCACACCACCCTTAATCTCCAGAGAGATACTTTTGCCCACTAGGGCGGCTCCACAGTTGTCCTGGGAAACCACATACCTCACCCCTGCGGGCTCATGGGAGGTTTCCCTGGGCATCTCTGCAGCACCTGTCACTAGGGAACCTGGCACACAGACCGTTTTGGTCACCCCTAGTACATCTCTCCCAGCACTCTGCTGTATTATACCAGGCACATACAGAGTCCTCAAGTCTTTTAACCTTGCTGCAGGTTGGGCTTCAACCTGTGTCTCCCCACTGCTCTGGGTATGACACTGCAGCAAGTCCATTTGCACACCTTGTTCGGATCTGCCAGCTGGACGGACTCCCACTTCACTGGAACCAGTCCCACAAACTGCAACAGTCTTACCATATCCTGTAGCAGGTAACTTTGGCTTCATTTGAGTGCGTGGTCGCTCAGCTGCATCCTCATAAGCTACCGCCTCTTTGTGGCCATAATGCGTCACTGCGGGCTTTTCAGACTCTCCAGCGGTGTTCCAGAACCTGGGGCAAGTAAAGATCCCATGCCCTATTTGACCACACTCCAAGCACGGTACTGGATGCTGAAATTTAACTCCTTGGCATCTCCTTGATGACTGACTCTCACTCGTTGTCGCAGGATACCACTGGTCACGATCATCAGCAGACCGACTCCTTGGATCCCAGACATCCCTGCTGGGCTGGACGTTGCTGCCACGGACGACCATACTCCTCCTTTCCACACGCTGTTGTCCACATGGATTCCTGTTGCCAGGGACAACCTCTTTCACTTCTCCTTTAACTGGGGACGAGGTGATTAATTTACACCAATTCACAGCAAATTCACACTCTGAATTTTCTGGCGTGGCTGGATCATGTGGTAAATAACCCTCTAGCCACAGCAGCCTCTCTCTTGCCTTAGCAAGGATTTCATCCTTTTTTTGCTTTGACCGCACCATCCTTTGCAATCATGTAACAGTTCACAGCAGGAAAAAAATTTTTTTTTTACTTTCCTTTCACAGGTACACCACCTGCAACACACAATGCCTTTTGCCTGGCTGCACTTCTGCACACAGCCAACAGTGTATTGTTTTTTCAAGCTTGTCATAAGCAGCTGCCTTTTCCTCATAGCATTGATTAGCAGCTTCAAGGTCTTTCTGTAGTTTCTTTTTTCACCTCTTCAACATTTTCTAACGAACCAACACTTTCTTCCATTCGCTTTTTCATATCCGCTATCTGAGCTTGCAGTGTTGAGACTTGAATTTGCTATAACCAGTTGTTTCAGTATCTCCTCCATTTTGGGTTTACTTTAACTGCCCGCTGCACTCCACCATATGTGAGGGGTTTGCTCGGTAGCGGGGGTTCGTTACACAGAGAGACAGCCGAGGAGTGGGTGAAAACAACAGTCTATGGTTTATTCTTCCAATTTTCTTCAAACAAGTGCAAGTATCCAAAACAGCATAATTCAAAAAATAAACATAAAATAATCCCTGGCCACTTGGGGCGTCTACCTTCTCACACAGGAACCTACCTATGGTGTCTGTCCCAACCTACTGCTGAGCAGACACTGCTGGTCATACAGCAGAAAACCAACAGTCTTTGTTTTCTTTTCACACAGAAAACATCCAACACTTCACCTTCAGAAATCTTTCAGCTGGTTGCTCTCCTCACTGCTCTCAGCTCCAGGAGGCATTCAGCTCACTGCTTATCCTTAACGCACACAGCTCCAGGAGGCATTTTACTCACTGCTCTCCTCACTGCTCTCAGCTCCAGGAGGCATTTTACTCATTGCTCTCCTCACTGCTCTCAGCTACAGGAGGCATTCAACTCACTGCTCTCCTCACTGCTCTCAGCTCCAGGAGGCATTTTACTCACTGCTCTCCTCACTGCTCTCAGCTCCAGGAGGCATTCAACTCACTGCTCTCCTCACTGCTCTCAGCTCCAGGAGGCATCCAACTCACGGCTCTCCTCACTGCTCTCAGCTCCAGGAGGCATTCAAAAGTAGTCATCCTCTTCATGATAACTTATTGAGGCCTTAATTTTCTCATCCTGAACAGCTGAAGCTTTTTCAACGCCCTTACACCTTTCTGGCTACCTCTGCAGCCGACACCCTATAGTAATTGGTGAATTGTCTACACAAGGCAGAAATGTATCTACTGTCTGTGACAAAACCCACAGATTTACCTGACTTCCTGTCACAGTTCTTTTTTTCCCACAAATAGAGCTTTCTTTTGATGGTATTTGATCACCTGTGCAATTTTTATTTTTTACTGTTGGAAGACAGAGATCCGTGTTCCTGCTTAGCAGAAACACAGGATCTCTGTCTTCCCTTGACACAGGGGGTGCTTAATAATTTTGTGGGGGTTGCACTGATTGCGGGAAGACAGAGATCTGTGTTTCTACTTAGCAGGAACACAAGATCTCCATCTTCTCCCCTGTCAGAACGGAGATCTGCCTTGTTTTCATAGGCAGACTGGCGTTCTGCCTCTCTCGGGAAGGATCGCAGCTGGCCGGTAGATATTGGGTCCACTGGACCCACTGATTGGCTCCACCTCTGTCCAATCAGCGTGCGATTGCGCCTCCAAAGATGTTAGGTGGTCGGCAAGTGGTTAAAACAAGTAAACAGGCAGGGGCTTAGGGGCTGTAAGAGTTAGGGGTAGCCTTTGGTCCTAAATTTTCAGCAAGCTAGGACAATGGAGCTCTTTTACCATTGATGCGCTTTGGGGCAGTCTCTAAGGCCTAGTGGTGCAGTCTCTGATGACAACTGCAAATAGTGACAGTGACAGATAATGCCCATAGGGACCTCTCACCAATCCCAGTGACACAGCAACAAGAGTTCCTCTGACAAGATGCTCCCTTACTCTAAGTTGCCCATGATGACTCCAGCAACTGGCACTGTAGGGGCTGTATGTTTGGCAGCAGCTCTGTCCTCTGGCTCACAAGTCACAGTGCGGTGCTCCGGTCTCTCTCTCTCTCTCTCTTCCAGGATGGCACTTTCTCGGCAGTGCTGGAGAGAAGAGTGGCCCTCTCTCTCTGCTCAATCGCCTTGTGGTCCTTGGGTAACTATGCCCCCTCCTTCCCCCTCTTGCTGATGGGGCGTCTTGGCGGCTGTAGTCTGTGTACTGTGGTCTGCTGCATGTCCCATGGTCCTCTTGTTGATCCCTTGTGATTGATTGGTCCTCCCTCTGTAGCCAATGGAGAGGGGAACAGAGTGGGCAGCTTTCTCCAACAAGCCCTGCTCTCCTGTGTAGCAGCGTAAGAAAAGGAGGGGGGACACGCAGCTGTCCTCTGTTCAGCTTCCCTCTGAGACAGGTGAAGAGAGAGGACATAAAGTCCCTCTGCCCACTGCTGACAGCGGCAGCAGGCCAAGCAGGGGGGGGGGGGTTGGCACCCCGCTAATGTGAGAAAAAAAATAAGAAAGGCTTTTCTCTTAATTTTTGTTTTCATTCTGCACCTTATTAGATGCCCCCTAATTATTCTTATGTGGTAGTGCAATAGTGCAATACATGTTTGCTAAGGGCTAATATTAGAGGCTGGGGATGGGATTGTGTTGCCGATTTAGAAATGGCCAGCAGTGCAGTGTTAATTTTGCCGTCAAATTTCAATTTTGTTTCAGTCATAGTCTTTTGATTAAAATGCCATTCTAGTTTTAGTCGTATTTTAGGGATCTGAATTGTTTTAGTCATATTTTAGTCTACTAACATCTCCAGTACCAGTGTTAACACTGGACTCCTCTAACAGACTTCTTCCTCTTCTCAGCATTAAAGTCCATCTCTACGTGATACCAGACCACCGGGAACTGGAGCTTGGCATCTGAGGTCTTATCTCATCCATCTTGCCTATGCTGAGGGGAGACTGGAACATCTTCCCACTCGCCCATCCTTCACTTCTACTCACCGGAGCCAACTGCACAGAGGGAAGGGGCCCCTGTCCTACAACAGGAGTCTAAAGGCACACCACAGGGACTGGTGAGAAGGCTCATTGCCCACCATTCACACACTGATAGCAGGGACTGATTTACTGGAAGCAGGATGCATATTATGTAGCACCTAATTCATGCTAATTCATCAAGACGTTTGACAAGTGCACCACCGTGGCTTATGGGCCCCAACTATAGTCAGCAGAAGAACCCAATAAAGAATTGATTCTACAAAGCCATCCTACTAGCCCCTATCTATTATTAATTTAAAGAGAACCTCTGCCCAGTTAGCCTAGGCTTAGCAGAGTCACAGTAAATGTTCTTTGGCAGTATACCTGACTTAATTTTTGGAGGGGGAGGCGGAACTCTGCTTTAAGTCCATTGCTGCGCTCATGCTATTGTTATGCTTACCCTGGTGTATGGTGTTCTCCTACTCCTACTGTTGACTATTGATCATACTGTATGTTTAGTTGCACTACTAATATTGCTAATCCCCTTTCATGCCTTTATCATTAACCATCATAATGTGCCAATATATTGAGACCTGCCTTTACTAATTAGTTTGATGTCTGTTTCTTAAATACAGCACTATTATTGTGTATCCGGTATTACCTTCAGTGATTTCTGTGATATTGCAAGCTGTGCTTACTTGACCTAGTGTGTCAGAGGGGCTGGAGTCATTCAGGAGGTCAAGGCAAAGAACAAAGAACTCATCCTATCCAGTGGCACCTGCAGGAGGAGCACTACCCTGTAGTAAAACTACACTGTTAAACTACCTGTGGATTTTGTCAAGTCAACAAGTTACCATGCTGTCCATACAGACTAGAACTGAAGAGGTTTAACTTTTTCATAAAGTTACATTTGAAACAGAAGGAATGTAGGTTATGTTTTTAAGGCTTTCCATTTTTTTATAGAAAGCTCAACTCAATTAAAACAGTTTTTTTTAATTTTTACACTTTTTTTTTTCCAGCAAAATGAATGACCTCAACCAGACGGTATTTGCTGAATTTGTGCTTATTGGCTTTCAAAGCCTTTACAACTTCAGAATGGTTCTTTTCACCAATTTACTTTTCATTTACATTGTCATCTTCAGTGGAAATGTTTTCATTTTTAGTTTGGTGCTGGCAGTTAGTCACCTCCATACGCCCATGTATTTCTTTCTAAGCAATCTCTCATTATCAGATGTGCTAATAACTTCCGACATTGTACCAAAGATGCTACAAATACTGTGGACGGCACGGGGAAATATCGCTGTCTCCAGCTGTATTCTTCAGTTCTACATATTTGGTTCTCTGACCACATTGCAGTGCTTGCTTCTGACTGTCATGTCTTATGACCGTTATCTCGCTATTTGTAAACCTTTAAGATATCCTTCCATCATGACCTCTGAACTTTGCTGCAACCTCATCATTTTCTCCTGGATGCTCGGTTTTACTCCAACATTCCCAGTGGCAACTTGTCTATCCATGCTACGCTTCTGTCACCTGAACACCATTGACCACTTCTTCTGCGATCTGGCCCCCTTCCTGGACTTGGCTTGCTCAGACGTTTCTATGGTCAAACTGTTGGCATTCTCCTTCTCATTTCTCGTCACCTTCTTCCCATTCCTTTTCATCATGGTGTCTTACACTTCTATCATTCAAACAATCCTTAGGATAAAGTCAGAGAACGGGAGACAAAAGGCTTTCTCAACATGTAGCTCCCACCTGGCTGTGGTGTCCTTGTACTATGGAACTCTCTTCATTCTGTATGGTGTCCCCTCGAAGAAGCAGTCTCTAAATGTTAACAAGATTTTATCTCTCTTATACACGATTGTAACGCCGTTCCTAAATCCAGTAATCTATTCCCTTAAGAACCAGGAGATTGGCAGAGCCGTTGCAAAAGTTCTAAGAAAAAGAACACCCAAATGATCCTTTCCCTCTGATAACATAGACTTCAACCATTGGTGTTCAAAGCTGAAATAAAAACAGATACAATAAAAAAAATAATTGAATCCAATTTTATATTAATTCAAATATTGTGAGAACAATATAGAGACACAAATGTAGAGCATTTAAGGACACCACCACTAGCTTGTCTTCTTTTCAAGGACTTTTCATGCCCAATTTTTTTAAAAGAAAGTTCAGAAAACACAAACATAGGTTTCCCTCACAGGGGTTTTCGGAATTTCTTCCCCTTCAACATAAACAAAACTCAGCCCTTCGGGCTTGTACTTGCAGCACTGCCGCTCTGGCCTTACACTCCAGGCCCTTGTCTGTCTCCTACAGACTATTCATTGACCAACTTGGTGCACACAGCTAGCAGCCTCTTGCTGCACTGACTCCCACAAAGAGCCCTCCTGACTCCTGGGACAGACCTCCTGTCTGCTGAAGGGGAGCCCTCCTGACTCCTGGGCCAGACCTCCTGTCTGCTGAAGGGGAGCCTTCCTGACTCCTGGGCCAGACCTCCTGTCTGCTGAAGGGGTGTCTTCCTGACTCCTGGGCCAGCCCTCCTGTCTGCTGAAGGGGAGCCTTCCTGACTCCTGGGCCAGACCTCCTGTCTACTGAAGGGGAGCCTTCCTGTCTCCTGGGCCAGACCTCCTGTCTGCTGAAGGGGAGCCTTCCTGACTCCTGGGCCAGACCTCCTATCTGCTGAAAGGGAGCCTTCCTGACTCCTGGGCCAGACCTCCTGTCTGCTGAAGGGGAGCCTTCCTGACTCCTGGGCCAGACCTCCTGTCTGCTAAAGGGGAGCCTTCCTGACTCCTGGGCCAAACCTCCTGTCTGCTGAAGGGGAGCCTTCCTGACTCCTGTGCCAGACCTCCTGTCTGCTAAAGGGGAGCCTTCCTGACTCCTGGGCCAGACCTCCTGTCTGCCAAAGTGGAGCCTTCCTGACTCCTGGGCCAGACCTCCTGTCTGCTGAAGGGGGGCCTTCCTGACTCCTGGGCCAGACCTCCTGTCTGCCAAAGTGGAGCCTCCCTGACTCCTGGGCCAGACCTCCTGTCTGCTGAAGGGGAGCCTTCCTGACTCTTGGGCCAGACCTCCTGTCTGCTGAAGGGTAGCCTTCCTGACTCCTGGGTCAGACCTCCTGTCTGCTGAAGGGGAGCCCTCCTGACTCCTGGGCCAGACCTCCTGTCTGCTGAAAGGGAGCCTTCCTGACTCTTGGGCCAGACCTCCTGTCTGCCAGGGTGGAGACCAGAACCATGGTCAGGTTACTACTAAAAGCTCAGCACACACCTGACCAATTAGCATGCTGGCTGTCTTGGACTCAGAATTGGAGATTTCCTCCTACCCGGATCACTTTGAAATTTCCAGGCTCCAGGTTCCAAAATGGACTTTAGAAAACCATGAGGAAACTGAAAGGCCAGTTTCCTGTTCATGTCACAAGCTCCCTGGAGTCCCTCAACCCATCTGGTTGAGAATTCTGGGTTCAAAATAGCTTTCTAGATCCTGGCAGGACAACACTCTGCCACAATATATTAAAAACATTTTCAAATACAGTTTGCCTTCTTTTTTTATAAATTTAGATTCCTGTATTGCAAGACTCCAAATGGGAAATTGAGGAGCAGTAGATCAGGTCTATAAGGCTTTAAAACTTCATTGCAGTGATGTAGGCACACTTAAAGCTATGATTTATCAATGTGCTGTTGCTCCTTCGATGTCCATTCAGGAGGCTGGGGGGAAGGTCCTTGACCAAGTTGTACTGCTTAACTGCCGGGGAAACCTTGCTGCCTAACAGAGGAAACCTGGGTCACAGAACTGGCTGAGCAGAATTATAAATATTTTAGGTTAGGTAAGCCTGAAATTCAGAGGTAGGCAACCTTTTAGAGGATGAGATCTACCTGGACAACATGGAGAAAATCAAAGATCCCTGGAGGGGCACCGCCCTTTAAAAAAAAAAAAAAAAGCTATTAAGCCCCAAATACAATTACAGCATGAGGAACACATAGTGTGTCACAGTAGTGTCCTTTGCCTACCTTCAAATCACCCTTCCCCCAGAGTAGTGTCCTCTGCCCCTCCTTCATATCACCCTCCCCCCACAGTAGTGTCCTCTGCCCCTCCTTCATATCACCCTTCCCCCACAGTAGTGTCCTCTGCCCCCCCCCTTCATATCCCCCTTCTCTCACAGTAGTGTCTTCTGCCCCCCTTCACATCACCCCTCCCACAGTAGCAAATGCAAACGTCCACAAAATGAGCCCATTTTGGAAAGCAAACACCCCAATGTATAATCTTTGAGGCATAATGAGTGTTTTGAAAATGTCATTTTTTCCACAAGATTTTGTAAAATGTGGAAATAAAATGAAAACACATTTTTTTTTTTTACACAAAGTTGTCCATTTATACAATATTTCTAACACATAGCATGTACATAGCAAATATTGCACCCCAAAATACATTCTGCTACTCCTCCTGAGTATGGCGATACCACATGTGTGAGACTTTTACACAACCTGGCCACATACAAAGGCCCAACATCCAAGGAGCACCTTCAGGCATTCTTGGAGGATAAATTACACATATAATTTCCTGACAACCTATCGTACTTTTGAAGGCCCTGGAGCACCATGAGAATGGAAACGCCAACACAAAATGACCCCATTTTGGAAAACAAACACCCCAACGTATAATCTTTGAGGCATAATGAGGTATTTGAACATGTCTTTTTTTCCCACAAGTTTTTGTAAAATGTGGAAAGAAAATAAAAACACTTCACGGGGAAGGCAGTGACATGGTTTTTTGAGGAAACATGGAAAATGGTCAGCACAGATGATGAAAATGGGGAAAGGATTAAAAATATGGGCTATTACTTTAGGGATGTGTGATAAAGTCAGACGCATTCTCCAATGCACAGGCCGGGTTATTAGGGACACTGGGGACAATGGTAGCTGGTATCTCTACGAAATCCTCTTTTGCTGCACACACAACATCTTTTTTGGCATCTTCGGCCTGCTTCAGATGGTGGAATGTTGTCTGGGAAGTGGCGCTCATGAAGTCGGTTAACAGCATCAAAGTGAACTTTTTCTGGGGGGGGGGTCTTTTTTGATAGATGAGGGAGGTAACAATTTCTTCAAAGGAAGGGGGTGGGGCTTTCCATGAATTTGGTGTAGATAATATATGCATTATAAATGGCCAAATGAAATCGCTACTTTCTTGTACCAGAAACCTCCTTGTTGCCAAATAAGGCTGAAGCATTTGGTCATTAAAATTAAAATACACTACCACTCCCCCCCCCCCCCATCCCCCAAATGTAAAGATTATATTCTTGGATGTATGTTGGCTATTGAATGGGACCTCATCTTCTTTGAACCTCAACTGTGGTGTCATTATGGATGGTGGACATCATGTATACATTCCTGCTATCCTTCCACCTCAAGGGTCAGACCTCCTGTCTGCTGAAGGGGAGCCCTCCTGACTCCTGGGCCAGACCTCCTGTCTGCTGAAAGGGAGCCTTCCTGACTCTTGGGCCAGACCTCCTGTCTGCCAGGGTGGAGACCAGAACCATGGTCAGGTTACTACTAAAAGCTCAGCACACACCTGACCAATTAGCATGCTGGCTGTCTTGGACTCAGAATTGGAGATTTCCTCCTACCCGGATCACTTTGAAATTTCCAGGCTCCAGGTTCCAAAATGGACTTTAGAAAACCATGAGGAAACTGAAAGGCCAGTTTCCTGTTCATGTCACAAGCTCCCTGGAGTCCCTCAACCCATCTGGTTGAGAATTCTGGGTTCAAAATAGCTTTCTAGATCCTGGCAGGACAACACTCTGCCACAATATATTAAAAACATTTTCAAATACAGTTTGCCTTCTTTTTTTATAAATTTAGATTCCTGTATTGCAAGACTCCAAATGGGAAATTGAGGAGCAGTAGATCAGGTCTATAAGGCTTTAAAACTTCATTGCAGTGATGTAGGCACACTTAAAGCTATGATTTATCAATGTGCTGTTGCTCCTTCGATGTCCATTCAGGAGGCTGGGGGGAAGGTCCTTGACCAAGTTGTACTGCTTAACTGCCGGGGAAACCTTGCTGCCTAACAGAGGAAACCTGGGTCACAGAACTGGCTGAGCAGAATTATAAATATTTTAGGTTAGGTAAGCCTGAAATTCAGAGGTAGGCAACCTTTTAGAGGATGAGATCTACCTGGACAACATGGAGAAAATCAAAGATCCCTGGAGGGGCACCGCCCTTTAAAAAAAAAAAAAAAAGCTATTAAGCCCCAAATACAATTACAGCATGAGGAACACATAGTGTGTCACAGTAGTGTCCTTTGCCTACCTTCAAATCACCCTTCCCCCAGAGTAGTGTCCTCTGCCCCTCCTTCATATCACCCTTCCCCCACAGTAGTGTCCTCTGCCCCTCCTTCATATCACCCTTCCCCCACAGTAGTGTCCTCTGCCCCCCCCCCCCCTTCATATCCCCCTTCTCTCACAGTAGTGTCTTCTGCCCCCCTTCACATCACCCCTCCCACAGTAGCAAATGCAAACGTCCACAAAATGAGCCCATTTTGGAAAGCAAACACCCCAATGTATAATCTTTGAGGCATAATGAGTGTTTTGAAAATGTCATTTTTTCCACAAGATTTTGTAAAATGTGGAAATAAAATGAAAACACATTTTTTTTTTTTACACAAAGTTGTCCATTTATACAATATTTCTAACACATAGCATGTACATAGCAAATATTGCACCCCAAAATACATTCTGCTACTCCTCCTGAGTATGGCGATACCACATGTGTGAGACTTTTACACAACCTGGCCACATACAAAGGCCCAACATCCAAGGAGCACCTTCAGGCATTCTTGGAGGATAAATTACACATATAATTTCCTGACAACCTATCGTACTTTTGAAGGCCCTGGAGCACCATGAGAATGGAAACGCCAACACAAAATGACCCCATTTTGGAAAACAAACACCCCAACGTATAATCTTTGAGGCATAATGAGGTATTTGAACATGTCTTTTTTTCCCACAAGTTTTTGTAAAATGTGGAAAGAAAATAAAAACACTTCACGGGGAAGGCAGTGACATGGTTTTTTGAGGAAACATGGAAAATGGTCAGCACAGATGATGAAAATGGGGAAAGGATTAAAAATATGGGCTATTACTTTAGGGATGTGTGATAAAGTCAGACGCATTCTCCAATGCACAGGCCGGGTTATTAGGGACACTGGGGACAATGGTAGCTGGTATCTCTACGAAATCCTATTTTGCTGCACACACAACATCTTTTTTGGCATCTTCGGCCTGCTTCAGATGGTGGAATGTTGTCTGGGAAGTGGCGCTCATGAAGTCGGTTAACAGCATCAAAGTGAACTTTTTCTGGGGGGGGGGTCTTTTTTGATAGATGAGGGAGGTAACAATTTCTTCAAAGGAAGGGGGTGGGGCTTTCCATGAATTTGGTGTAGATAATATATGCATTATAAATGGCCAAATGAAATCGCTACTTTCTTGTACCAGAAACCTCCTTGTTGCCAAATAAGGCTGAAGCATTTGGTCATTAAAATTAAAATACACTACCACTCCCCCCCCCCCCATCCCCCAAATGTAAAGATTATATTCTTGGATGTATGTTGGCTATTGAATGGGACCTCATCTTCTTTGAACCTCAACTGTGGTGTCATTATGGATGGTGGACATCATGTATACATTCCTGCTATCCTTCCACCTCAAGGCCAG
The DNA here is from genome assembly GCF_965119305.1 of Pelophylax lessonae. Taxonomy (NCBI): domain Eukaryota; kingdom Metazoa; phylum Chordata; class Amphibia; order Anura; family Ranidae; genus Pelophylax; species Pelophylax lessonae. The sequence goes on along the minus strand of NC_138768.1, from coordinate 15,204,991 downwards.
CACTTCGTTGCTTCTCAAGGCTGCTTCTTCCCCCTTTGTATTTTTTTGTTGACCAAAGATTGTGGAAAGCCCTTCCTGTTCTTTCGGTGGTTCTGCAGGCCAGAGTTTTTGCAAAGGTGTAGATGTTTGAAAAGGGGCAGGCTGGAATAGAAGTTATCCAGGTATATATGATAACCTTTGTTCAGCAGTGCGTATGCCAGGTCCCGTACAATTTTTCCGGTTGTGCCCATGTAGGCCAGGCACTCAGGGGGCTGGAGCTGAGAAATTGAATCTCTTCCTTCATATATGCAGAAAGCATACAGATATCCCGTGGATCTTTCACATAACTTGTAAATTTTGACCCCCGTATTTGGCCCTTTTGCTAGGAATATATTATTTTATTCCTAGACAGCCTGTAAAGTGTACCAGGGACTCATCCACACATATGTTCTGAAAATGATTGAGTAAGCAAATTTTACATAATTTGTCATAATTTGGATGATTTCGGGGAAGGCATTGGGTGTTGTTGCTTAAGTGGAGGAAGCGCATAATCATCTCATATCGGGACCTGGGCATTACGGCAGAATAAATGGACATGTGGTGGATAGGGTCGGTGGACCAATAGGCATGTCCTTCATTTTTTTTTTGTAAGTCCCATGTTTTTAGTGAGCCCCATAAACAATTTGAACTCCTCAAAAGTCAAATCTCTCCACTCAAATGGACGGGCATAGGATGATTGGGTGTTGTTTGCAATATACTGCTGAGCATAGAGATTGGTCTGGTCCACAATAAGTTGCAGCGAAGTGTTCGGCAAAGATAAATAAAGAAAATCAATTTCTGAGAAATTCTCAGGATTGGCCTGCACACCTGACTGTGCGTTGAAAGGTTGAATGCTTGCTGATCCTGAGCTGGAAGGCAGCCATGTTGGGCAGAATCTGGGAGTCTATCACTGGGGGCAGTGCTGGTACTGGGCCTGGGCATAGGATCCTAGGGTCTATCACTGGGGGCAGTGCTGGTACTGGGCCTGGGCATAGGATCCTAGGGTCTATCAGTGGGGGCAGTGCTGGTACTGGGCATTTGATTCTGGGGTCTATTGCTGTCGGCTGCCTGTTTTCCAGAGTGCCGTGCCCTTTTAGGAGGAACCTATTCTTCCTCTAATTCCGTCGCCGATCCACTGTTATCAATTGGTTGAAATTCTGAATTGGAATCGGATATGGAATCTGATGAGAAATTCCCGCTTGCTCCCATCAGTCATGGAGAGGATCTGAAATGCCTCCTCACTGCTGTACACTTTTTTGGAGACGATGGTGGCTGTGTGACGGTACTTTGGTGGTGGGCTGTGCGACGGGTGACAGATGACTGCTGACAATCACTGATAGTTGACAGGTGACGGTCACTGATGGGTGTCTCATGGATGACAGGTGATGGTCACTAATGGGTGTCTGATGGTGACAGGTGACGGTCACTGATGGGTGACAGGTAATGATCACTGATGGGTGACAGGTGACAGTCACTGATGGGTGATTGATAGTGGTCACTGATGGGTGACTGATGGTGACAGGTGACGGCACTGATACGCGATAGGTGACAGGTGATGGTCACTGATCGGTGATTGATGGCGGTCACTGATGTGTGACTAACGGTGACAGGCTATGGCACTGATGGGTGAAAGGAGACAGGTGATGGTCACTGATGGGTGATTGATGGCGGTCACTGATGGGTGACTAACAGTGACAGGCGACGGCACTGGTGGGTGATAGGTGACAGGCGATGGTCACTGATGGGTGACAAGTGACGGTCACTGATTGGTGATTGATGGCGGTCACTGATGGGTGACTGAGGGGGACAGGCTACGGCACTGATGGGTGAAAGGTGACAGGTGATGGTCACTGATGGGTGACAGGTGATGGTCACTGATGGGTGATTGATGGCGGTCACTGATGGGTGACTGATGGGTGAAGGCACTGATGGGTGATAGGTGACGGCTCTTATAGGTGATAGGTGACAGGCGATGGTCACTGATGAGGGACAGGTGACGGTCACTGATGGGTGATTGATGGCGGTCACTGATGTGTGACTGATGGGTTAAGGCACTGATGGGTGATAGGTGACAGGAGACGGCACTGATGGGTGATAGGTGACAGGTGATGGGCACTGATTGGTGATAGGTGACAGGCGATGGTCACTGATAAGGGATAGATGACGGTCACTGATGGGTGATTGATGGTGGTCACTGATGGGTGACTGACGGGTGAAGGCACTGATGGGTGATAGGCAGTGGCGGCTGGTGCATTGGGGGCGCAGGGGCGCCGCCCCCCCTATCCATGCGTCCGGCCCCCTAATCTACATGCGGAGCGTCGGACGCATGGAGTTCAATAGGGTTTTTTTTCTGAAGCACCTGATTAGGGCCAGAGGCTCTAATAGGCTTCAGAAAAGGGTGGGCCTGGGCGCAGAGAACCCTAGCCCACCCATTTGTGTGACAATAGCGAATGAAAATTCACTATTGTCACAAGGATCCTCCTCCTGGCCAATCAGGAAGCAGGTCCGAGACCCGTTTCCTGATTGGCCGAAAGGTGAACCCATGCCATTGGCCAAGGAGGAGGAGGAGGCGGGAGGATTCGAGGAGACGCAGGGAGACGCGGGGGACTGAGGAGAAGCCGCCGCTACAAATCAGGTAAGTTCACTGGTCTCTCTGCATTGAAGGGGGCACGCTGGTCTCTCTGCACTGAAGGGGGCACGCTGGTCTCTCTGCATTGAAGAGGGCACGATGGTCTCTCTGCATTGAAGGGGGCTACGCTGGTCTCTCTGCATTGAAGGGGGCACAATGGTCTCTCTGCATTGAAGGGGGCACGCTGGTCACTCTGCATTGAAGGGGGCACAATGGTCTCTCTGCATTGAAGGGGGCACGCTGGTCACTCTGCATCGAAGGGGGCACACTGGTCACTCTGCATTGAAGGGGGCACAATGGTCTCTCTGCATTGAAGGGGGCACGCTGGTCACTCTGCATTGAAGGGGGCACGCTGGTCTCTCTGCATTGAAGGGGGCACGCTGGTCACTCTGCATTGAAGGGGGCACACTGGTCACTCTGCATTGAAGGGGGCACGCTGGTCACACTGCTTTAAAGAGGGCACACTGATCACTGGTCACTCGGCATTGATGGGGGTATACTGATCACTGGTCACTCTGCATTGATGGGGGCACACTGGTCCCTGCTCACTCTGCATTGATGGGGGCACACTGGTCACTCTGCATTGATGAGGGCACACTATACCTTGATTACTGAAGGCCCCTTTCACACTTCTGTGACCTCAAAGTCACGCAATATTTTATCGCATTTTTTGCCGCAAAGCAATGCCTATTACATTTTTCTGTTTGCGCCCCCCCCCCAAAAGTTTGAGCACCAGCCGCCACTGGTGATAGGTGACAGGAGACAGGAGACGGCACTGATGGGTGATAGGTGACAGGCGATGGGCACTGATGGATGACAGGTACACCGCTGACGGTACTGATGGCAGTCTCTGATTGGTGACAGTTGCACTTTCTGGGCACTGATGTGGTGACTGTTGGGTGAAAGGTGCAATGGGGGGGGGGGAGCTGAAGACTGTAAGGGGACAGGTGCTCTTTATTGTGTGCTTGTGCAGTACACTGACAGACACAGATTTGTAACTCACTGATCCTGGCTCTTCTCTCCTCACACTGGAAATGGTGTGTGAGGAGAGAAGAGCTGGTAATAGCCAGTTACCGCTCTGTGTTTACATTTGTGATAGGCTGTGAATGGATAACAGCCATTGTCAGCAGCGGCTGGCGACGCCTCGTCCTTGGTCCTCCCGGCTCCTGGCTTCGTCCTCGGCGGCGGCTCTCAACTCGCTGTCCTGTCCTATGTCCTGTCCTCTCTCTGTGCCTGGCGGGAACGGAAGGTGATCGTGACACCGGTGCGGTGCACCACCCCCACGCGTCCCGTCACCAGGTCCATGTCCTCCTGTGATTGGTCCAGGCTGGAGTCTGGACCAATCACAAACCGGACATCAGTAAAGTGGGGAGTGTCGGGGCGCATTGCTCTGCACCCCGATGACCCCCCAGAAGATCGCCAATCAGGGCCTCTGCCAGTGGAGGTTGGGGTCGAAAACCCCACCCCCCCCCATACCCAGCACACAGGCTGGCGCCCCTAGTGGGCAAAAATTGACAATTTTTTTTTTTTTTATTTAATCTTTTTTTTTCCTTCTCCTTTTTTTTTGGGGGGGAGGGCGGCCCTATCGGCCGGCCGCCACTGGCCATTGTCATTGGCTATTTACCACTGTCGGTGACAAGCTGTGTTCCTGGGAACACGTGGCCACTGACATGACTGCACATTGCGTTCCCGATCGGGCACATGCACAGTCTTCACAGGAGGCAGAGCTATGTGATCGGCTGTGATTGGATCACAGCTGATCACGTTGTAAACAGCTGCGCTCATTGGCTGTTTGCCATCTGTGGCTGACAGTAATTTGTAGCTGGGGTTCTATGATACCTGGAAAGTTATGTCAGGGGTTCCTTTGTGTTGCACAGGTTGAGAAAGGCCGCTATAGACTAAAGATTTGGGTTTGCAAATCTGAAACTGGATTCAACAAACCCCCACAAATCAAGCCAGACAAGGTTCGCCAATCCTTATTGCTGACATACTGCAAACGATGACCAGAGAACATAATACAGATAAGGTTATCAATAGGAAATTTGCTACATGTGGGGAAAAAATTGCAAATAAATAAAAAACAATACAGCGTATACAATTGCGACGCAAATCATATTGTGATTGAATGTTTTTAAAAATGGCCTTTCCTTTTCAATCTGCAGCCACTGTAATTTTCTGAAAATGCAATATGGCCGCCTGGAGCTGTTCTGTACACAGAATGTATACTGACCACACCCCCAGAAACGTCATTTCCTGCTTGTGTGATTGGCTCACCAATTTTCTCAGAAGTCTGCCTAAGATACAAGTCAGATTTCTGGCATCCCCTGCAACAAAAATGTTTTTTTTGGTGGGATCCTCCCAATAGGAACACATCGAAAGGGATGCAGGCCTAGCAGATTTCCTCTTTAGTGCTCTGCAGCTACACAGCTGATTGATAATTATGAAACCACTCCCATTAGACTCACTCAGCACAGAGGAACAAACAATGATTTCTTCAGAATAACAAAAGATAGGAATCTGCAACAAAGTTGTTATAAGTTAAGATTTAATTCATTTTTTTTTCCAAGCCTTAGTTAACCACTTTACGACTGCTCACATTGCTGCTACTGCGGCAGAGTGACTCGTTATCGTCCAGCGACGTAGACCTACGTCTCTGGACTCCCCCCCTTGTGGGTGGCGCGCGCGCGCCACTGGAGGCTCGCTCCCGCTGTATTCAGTTACTGCTGGAGTCGGGCCAGGGGAGGAGCGGCGGTGATCACCGCCGCTCTTCCCCGATCGTCGGGGATCGAGTGTGGAGATCCGCCCACTTGTGTAAACAAAGCGGGCGGATCTCCTCTGTGACAGACAGGGACAGATTACAGGATTCAGCATAGCTCAACCTGCGATCTGTGTCTGTGTCACACAACCCCCTCCCCCCACACACGTCAGTAAGCACCAGGCATACATTAACCCCTTGATCACCAATAAAAATTAACCCCTTCCCTGCCAGTGTCATTTTTACAGTAACAGTGCTTATTTATAGCACTGATTACTGTAGTAATGTTACTGGTACCCCCAAAAGTGTCAAAAATGTCAGTCAAGGGTCTGATCTGTCCGCCGCAATGTTGCAGTCCCGCAAAAAAATCGCAGATCGCCGCCATTACTAGTTAAAAAAAAAAACAATAAAAATGACATAAATTTCCCGTAGTTAGTAGCTGCGATAAATTTTGCGCAAACCAATCAAAATACGCTTATTGCGATTTTTTTTTTACCAAAAATATGTAGCAGAAAACAAATTGGCAAAAAAAGTTAAAAAATTTTGATTTTTACATTTTTTTGGGGGGAATTTCATGTAAAAAAATGTGAAAAATATTGTTATATTTTCAAAATTGTCGCTCTTTTTTTGTATATAGCGCAAAAAGTAAAAATCGCACAGGTGATCAAATGCCACCAAAAGAAAGCTCTGTTTGTGGGGAAAAAAAGACATAAATTTAATTTTGGTACGGCATCACACGACCGCGCATTAAAATAACGCAGTGCCGAATCACAAAATATAGCCTGGTCAGGAAGGGGGTAAAATCTTCCGGTCTTAAAGCGGTTAAAAATACGCTCATTGAGAATTTTTTTGTCAAAGACATGTAGCTAAATACATTTTGGCCTAAATATATGACAAAAATTTAATATATTGGATATTTTTTGAACTGTCAAAGTAGAAAAATATTGTTATTTTTTCAAAATTGTTGCATTTTTTTATTAATATCGCAAAAAATGAAAAGCGCAGAGGTGATCAAATACCAACAAAAGAAAGCTCTGTTTGTGGGAAAAAAAAGGACATAAATTTCGTTTGGGTACGGCGTTGCATGACCGCGCAATTGTCAGTTAAAGTCGCACAGTGCCGAATCGCAAAAAGTGGCCTGGACGTAAGACAGCCAAATCCTCCGGTGGTAAAGTGGTTAAAGTGGAGTTCCGGCATATTTTGCAACTTTAGTGATTCCTGGAGAGATCAACAATTGGGCATTTTCAATTTTTTTTCGGGGGGTCCCTTACCTTATTTTCAGGGCATTTTTGATTGTACTTCCTCCTTCTACACCCTCTTTTGCCACTGCCACCGACATCACTTCTGCCTTTGCATTGCATCCTGGGAGCTGTTTGTCATCACTCCCAGGAGGCTGGAATTAGAAAGAGCTCCCAGATCACTCCCTGGAATCAGGAAGAAGGACACAGTAGATTACACTGCAGCTTCAGATGCCCACATCTAAGATGGCCGCGCCCAGACAGCATTTTCAAAAGTAAGATTTTGACTAAAATCCAATCCTGCACACCTTGTAAGTATGAGAATAGCGGTTCTGGTATTTTTTAGTTAAAAAATTTTGAGGCCGGAACTCCGCTTTAAACATATGCAAAAAAAAAGGGCATGAAAAAGCAATTGGGAGATGCCTTTAAGCTGTATGTGATGTTACGGAATAGTATGATGTTCTCTAACAATGTAAGCAACCAATATTCCCAAAATATTCTAAGAGTTATGCTAAGTAAATGCTGGAGATCAATGCTATTACAGCCCCTTTACAAATCCATGCTCCCACTTCCTCCCCTGGCTGCAAGGGCCCTCATGCTGCACAATATGTACCAAAGGGCCACATGTGGCCCTTAGGCCACACGTTGGGTACTAAGGCTCCACAGACCACGAACCAGCCTGCTGTCAGTTCATAACTGTGATGGGACTCACCATCATTGGGAGTGAAAGACAGGTACTTAACAGACACTGAGAATATGGTTTGGATTACTTCAAATCGGACAGTAATATTTATCTCAAGAAACCTATGACGACTGCTTCACACAGTCAGACTTATAACAGATGCTAATATCATCAGCTCAACCACCTGTCTTCCACACATTGTTGAATATGCTGATTTACTCACCTGTTATATACTGGGGGTTCTGTGTTTACACTTCTGATAATGTGTATTGTATTGTACTTCAATGTCAGAGGTGGACAATCTGTCACTGGTGGTCTCTCCCTATTGTCTGTGTATTGAGGTGTGATGTGGATTCTGTTAAGCCTGTCTGTCCCATTGTTAATTGTTAATGAACTCACATATTGTTTCTGACCAGATGGCTAGATAATTAGTTCAGGTTAATTCTATTTCGGTATACTTCATCTGCATATGATAATGTAATCAGGCAACCCCTAAACCTGATTGGGTAATTTGATCAGGAGCGGGATGTCCATGCTGTATATAAATTATGTGTGAGTGTTTAATAAAGAAAAGGTTCCAACACTTATACAAGCTAAGTTCTCAGCTAGCTTTGTATGGGGGGGCGGCTTGGATCTGATATCTATGTTCAAGACTGGGAGGAAGCTGTGTACTGACGAAAGTCCACAAGCACAGTGTGGGTCACGGTTCCGTTAAAATAACTTTTCCAAATTTGAAAGTAAATACAGGTTAAGGGAAGCAAGGGATTGTACCTAAATATTGTCCGCCTTCTCCTCTCATCCGTGTTTTTTTTTTTTTCTAATTATTAATATTGTTATTATACTGTTTGTGTTTGATTTAGTCATAATACATTTCTGCGTGTTATTAAATAAGGCTATTTAAGATTAAAATTAGAAAATAATTACTTAACAGTCCCATTGCGAGAACCATAAGAGTTGGGATAAATTGGGCACTGGGGAATATAAATGAATAAACAGACAAGATAATAAGACAATTAGCTGTAAAATTGTATCAGACGCTATCCATGGCTGTACTATTATTCTTCAGTAACACGTACACTACATTCAAGTTACACATGATAATATCCTTTAGAACTTTGGTCTTATCACATCTATAAGGATATAAGATAATACAAACAAAGGATGACAAAGATGCAAAAATGCACATGGAGGATGGTATACCCTCCCTCTTCCTAAATAGCTACTATCAGGGCTCGACAAACCCCAGGCGCCAGGTCGCATTGGCAACTAGAATTAGCGACCTGTCGCCTGGGCTGCCCTGCAAGAGGTGTCTTATCCCTGTGCACCCCCCCAAGGGTGCGCGGCTTAGGTGCTGCACCGGCCGGTAATTGAGGCCGCGGCTTTGTTGCGGCCATCTTGAGCGAGACACTTCTATCGGGCGCCTTCTTGTGGTGGCCAGGGGTGGGACAAGCCGTCACTAACGGCGCTGAGTGTTTTACCTGCCTGTTCTCACTGTTTCATCTGGTGCCATTTCCTTAATGGTAAGTGGACAGGGAGTGTGGGAAAGGTGTTTGGAACAGCCTCAGTTCTAATCACACCCTCACAAAAGATGGAAACAGTTTATACATTTTTTCTTTCATTAAAATACATTTTTTATTATTTTTCATTATCTCCCTGCCATGCCACAGCCAAAGGCCCCTTTCACAGGAGTTGTCTGATCAGGTCCACCTGTCAGTTTTTCAGGTGGACCTGATCGGACCCTTCAGTCTCCTCTATGGAGACAACCGCCGCCATCTGATCCTGTCCACCAAAAACAGACAGATGGTGGTCCTATTTTCCATCCGTCCGGCAGGACGAATCAGATGGAAATGGACAGGCAGTCCATTCCCATCCGATTGCCACTTAGAGGACTGTGTCAGTGTTCGCTCTGCATAGCGGAGTGGACAGGACCTGTAGCGGAGGTGCCCATATGAAAGGGGCATAAGGTGGCATGAGTTACTTTATCACCTATCGCCCCCCACCTTGCTGTACTGTCCTTCCCTAGTGAGCCACTGCCCATCACACCATCAAGCCAAGTACACATGACCCGAATGCCTGGCAAAAGCAGCCGGTTAAAAAAAAACTGTCCGCCATTCGGCCCGTGTGTATGGCAATCGGTCCGACAGAAGCCGGCCATTCACCATGCGTGAAAAAAACTGGCCGCCATTCGGCCATGTGTGTATGGCAATCGGTGCGACAGAAGCCGGCCATTCACCATGCGTGAAAAAAACTAGCTCCTAACTTTTTTAGCTGGCTCCTAGATTCCAAGCAAATTCGTCCAGTCCTGGCTACTATGTCAATATAGTATTTGGCTGGACGGTAGTTAGCTGAGACTGATTGTATAGTTTTTTCTCCTCGTTTTTTCCCTAAACTTAAGCTGGCTTGTGATTTGTCACTGTTGTCAGAAGATGTCACTGTATCACTGGTTATAGTATAAGATTTCACAAACAGTTATGAATATTTATATTTTCTTCAGCCAATCCAGTAAGAGGTTTAGGCCACTGGTGCATCCTGGGGTAGGAAATAAATATTTGAGACAGGCCATTTGCTCTCTTTCTTCCCCTAGGGAGGTCTAGGGAGGTGCTGCTGGATGGAGCTCTGCTGTTGAGCCCAATAGCTTGGTTTAGAACCTAATATGTGCTGAAGTGATCCTGAAGCTGTCCTGCCTGGTCTGGAGGAAGCTGTGCCAAGGAGGAGATTCAGGGGAGGCCCCTTGCTGGAGAGAGCCAGGAAGGAGGCTGGTCTCTCAGAAGGGCCTGGTAAATCACGTGGAGGATGCACTGAGATTTGAGAATTTTCTTACAGTGTTCTCGGGTCGACACTGTGTTGACACTGTGGATCTTGTAAGCAGGTGCAGTCTACTTTCTCCATTGCAGGTGACACTCAACCCCAGCGGCATTTCAGGGGGAGAGGAAGTCAAGAAGGACGTGGTTCTTCTATGGCTTCCTGGGTCACTGGGGATGCTATCCGATTGAATGCTGCTGCCCCATGTGACTCTAGAAGGCAAGATGGATCAGGTAGAGCCTGCTAAGGCTTGGTGCATATTCCGCGTGTGATTAGTATAGGGACAGGTCACCCATCTTTCAGGGACAGTGATTACCTGGAGGGAGAGGGAAAATATAGGGACCTCCCAGTTTGGATTTAGACAGGCCAAACCACATTCTGCCCCCCAAAGACAGATGCTGTCAGCACATCTGAGACTTGCTGTACTACACATTGCAGTTACATGCAGTAAGTGTTCCCGGTTGGGTGCCTTTCCGCTGGGTTTGTTGTGCATTACTGGATTCTACATAATACAAGTTCTGTTCCCTACAACCGGAGTCTGTGTATTTACTGCTGGTGCACCCCCCTACAAGCTGGACATTGATTTGTTTTTGGAGAGTCTGTAAGTGATCTGCTATGGTATCTGAGACCCCTAACCTAGGGTGAACAGTCCCCGGACTGAGGATACCGTCCCCGGTTCTGTCCCCAGATTCAGGGGCTGCACCAGTGACATACCAATGGGGGGGGATGTGGTCCTCCCCAGATGCCACACATTGGGGGGATGTTAGGCCAGTGCCCCCCGGGAAGAATGCCCCATCAGTGTTGCCAACCCTCTGTGAATATACAAATGGCTGCATCTGTCACACGGCTGTGTGTTCTGTTCTCACAGAGCCCAGACAGCACAGCTCACCCCTCCACATGAATGGAAGAGGCTGGATCGGCTCTGCTTCTTCCCACCCCTCCCTCGCGGTGTCTGCCCATACTCTGGCAGCCCGTGTGCTGTTTGTGAATAGGATGTGTGGGCGGGGGGAAGTTTAAATGGAGCAGCCGGCAGCCACATTATAAACCTGAAGCTGCTGTGACTGAGCTAGGGACTGAAGTAAGGGAGCTGTGATCAGACCTCCCCCCTCTCCTCTTTCCCTCTCCCCCCCCCCCTTTTCTTAACTGCAGCCAAAGAGCTTTGTTTCTTCAGCTTATAACAGTATTTTGTCCTATATGCTTTTAAGTGGTAGTTAGGGAGTGGGGAAATGCAATATCCCCTCCTCACTGCACGTCAAATGCCTCTGAAAAGTGACCTGAGCATGGCTCACTTTTCAGTGGAGTAGTTTCTGACTATCTCTTGTATAATATCCGAAGTGTCTGATCATCTCTTCTATCATGTCTGCAGTCTCTGACCATCTCCTGTATCATGTCTGCAGTCTCTGACCATCTCCTGTACTATGTCTGCAGTCTCTGAGCCTCTCCTGTATCATGTCCACAGTCACTGACCATATCCTGTATCCTGTCTGCAGTCTCTGACCATCTCCTGTATCATGGCCGCAGTCTCTGACCATCACTTGTATCATGTCCGCAGTCTCTGACCATCTCCTGTATTGTCTCTGCAGTCTCTGACCATCTCCTGTATCATGTCTGCAGTCTCTGACCATCTCCTGTAGTATGTCCGCAGTCACTGACCATCTCCTGTATCATGTCTGCAGTCTCTGACCATCTCCTGTATCATGTCTGCAGTCTCTGGCCATCTCCTGTATCATGGCTGCAGTCTCTGACCATCTCCTGTATCATGTCTGTAGTCTCTGACCATCTCCAGTATCATGTCTGCAGTCTCTCACCATCTCCTGTATCATGTCTGCAGTCTCTGAGCATCTCCTGTATCATGTCTGCAGTGACTGACCATCTCCTGTATCATGGATGCAGTCTCTGACCATCTCCTGTATCATGTCTGCAGTCTCTGACCATCTCCAGTATCATGGCTGCAGTCTCTGACCATCTCCTGTATCATGTCTGCAGTCTCTGACCATCTCCTGTATCATGTCTGCAGTTTCTGACCATCTCCAGTATCATGGATGCAGTCTCTGACCATCTACTGTATCAGGTCTGCAGTCTCTGACCATCTCCAGTATCATGGCTGCAGTCTCTGACCATCTCCTGTATCATGTCTGCAGTCTCTGGCCATCTCCTGTATCATGTCTGCAGTCTCTGACCATCTCCTGTATCATGTCCGCAGTCTCTGACCATCTCCTGTACTATGTCTGCAGTCTATGACTGTCTCCTGTACCATGTCTGCAGTTTCTGACTGTCTCCTGTACCATGTCTGCAGCCTCTGACCATCTCCTGTATCATGTCTGCAGTCTCTGACCATCTCCTGTATCATGTCTGTAGTCTCTGACCATCTCCAGTATCATGGCTGCAGTCTCTCACCATCTCCTGTATCATGTCTGCAGTCTCTGAGCATCTCCTGTTTCATGTCTGCAGTCTCTGACCATCTCCAGTATCATGGCTGCAGTCTCTGACCATCTCCTGTATCATGTCCGCAGTCTCTGACCATCTCCTGTACCATGTCTGCAGTCTCTGACCATCTCCTGAATCATGTCCGCAGTCGCTTACCATCTCCTGTACCATGTCCGCAGTCTCTGACCATCTCCTGTACCATGTCCGCAGTCTCTGCCCATCACTTGTATCATGTCCGCAGTCTCTGACCATCTCCTGTATTGTCTCTGCAGTCTCTGACCATCTCCTGTATCATGGCTGCAGTCTCTGACCATCTCCTGTAGTATGTCCGCAGTCACTGACCATCTCCTGTATCATGTCTGCAGTCTCTGACCATCTCCTGTATCATGTCTGCAGTCTCTGGCCATCTCCTGTATCATGGCTGCAGTCTCTGACCATCTCCTGTATCATGTCTGTAGTCTCTGACCATCTCCAGTATCATGTCTGCAGTCTCTCACCATCTCCTGTATCATGTCTGCAGTCTCTGAGCATCTCCTGTATCATGGATGCAGTCTCTGACCATCTCCTGTATCATGTCTGCAGTCTCTGACCATCTCCAGTATCATGGCTGCAGTCTCTGACCATCTCCTGTATCATGTCTGCAGTCTCTGACCATCTCCTGTATCATGTCTGCAGTTTCTGACCATCTCCAGTATCATGGATGCAGTCTCTGACCATCTACTGTATCAGGTCTGCAGTCTCTGACCATCTCCAGTATCATGGCTGCAGTCTCTGACCATCTCCTGTATCATGTCTGCAGTCTCTGGCCATCTCCTGTATCATGTCTGCAGTCTCTGACCATCTCCTGTATCATGTCCGCAGTCTCTGACCATCTCCTGTACTATGTCTGCAGTCTATGACTGTCTCCTGTACCATGTCTGCAGTTTCTGACTGTCTCCTGTACCATGTCTGCAGCCTCTGACCATCTCCTGTATCATGTCTGCAGCCTCTGACCATCTCCTGTATCATGTCTGCAGTCTCTGACCATCTCCTGTATCATGTCTGTAGTCTCTGACCATCTCCAGGATCATGGCTGCAGTCTCTCACCATCTCCAGTATAATGTCTGCAGTCTCTGAGCATCTCCTGTTTCATGTCTGCAGTCTCTGACCATCTCCAGTATCATGGCTGCAGTCTCTGACCATCTCCTGTATCATGTCCGCAGTCTCTGACCATCTCCTGTACCATGTCTGCAGTCTCTGACCATCTCCTGAATCATGTCCGCAGTCGCTTACCATCTCCTGTACCATGTCCGCAGTCTCTGACCATCTCCTGTATCATGTCCGCAGTCTCTGACCATCTCCTGTACCATGTCTGCAGTCTCTGACCATCTCCTGTATCATGTCTGCAGTCTCTGACCATCTCCTGTATCATGGCTGCAGTCTCTGACCATCTCCTGTATCATGTCTTCAGTCTCTGACCATCTCCTGTATCATGTCTGCAGTCTCTGACCATCTCCTGTATCATGTCTGCAGTCTCTGACCATCTCCAGTATCATGTCTGCAGTCTCTGACCATCTCCTGTATCATGGACTATTTGAGGAAAATATGCTTATAAAATAGTTTACCAACTGCCAATAAAAGAAAAAAATAAATATTATCATTTTAAAAATATAGTCAGCTTACCCTAACCCTCACCTCATTAACACCTTCCTGCCCAGCCTATAGCAGATTGATGGCCGGAAGGGACTTTTGTCCTTCTATGGACGTCATATGACATCCTCTCAAAAGGTGAGGCCACACAGGGGCACGATCTGTTGTCGGCTGTGTCCAGTGGATGACTGATCAGTGTACCGGCCTGCTGCTAGTATCATGTGATTGCTGTGACGAATCACAGCAGATCCCCTGACAAATGTAAACAATGAATGGCTTCCTTTCCTGCCATCCATTGTGTACAATTGTGTTGCTAACTGTGATTGGTCACAGTGATCACATGGTACAGAAAGGGCCCATGACAGCCCATCTGTACTATATGAATAGCTTTGGTCAATCATAGCTAATCACAACAATACACAATAAATTAATCAGTTTCTTTCAGTAAAAATGGTTGCTTATATCAATGAAATTCACTGGTCTAAGCATTCATAATGTGTACAAAAAATAAATCCTGATCACTTCCTCAGAGTAGCACAGTGTTACTATGATAACAGTGTATTGCTCTGGTCATAGTGTGTTTAAAATACAAAATCGTAAAAAAAAAAAAAAAAAAGTAATAAAAAAGAAAATAAAAATTGAATTAAAATGTAAAAAAAAAAAAGGTTTTTTTTTACATACTGTCAGCAGTCAGTGTCCCTGATCACTGCCACACCAGTTGTATGATGATGCTGTACTGCACTGGTGACCGTATGTAAAAAAAAAAAAAATTAGATTTTTTTTTTTTTACTTTCTTTTTTTTCCAAAAAATTGTGACAACAAAATGACCTTTAAAAAAAACTTGTCACGCCTCTTACTAAACACCTTGGACTGTCTACTTTCCAAAAAGGGGTAATTTGGGGGATATTTGTACTGTCCTGGCATTTTCGAGCCTCAGGTTTGATCGATTATCAGATATACTGTATAAAACATAGTTTGGGACTCCATAAGTCCCGCTGTGACAGAGTGTATGGAAAAGAATGACAAAAACAGGCAAGTTTGTTAACCACTTGCCGACTGCCGCACGACTATCTACGTCGGCAGTCAGCCCCTCACAGGCAAAGTGACGTAGGTCTACGTCGCTAGCCTGTGAGGGTCTAGAAAGGGAGCGCGCCGCCGGAGGCGCGCTCCCGCGCGGTCACGGACCCCCCCGCGCGTGTGACCGGCGGACCCGATGTCCGCCGGTCACTCAGCGATCGCCGCTGCAGAGGGAGAAAGTCAAGCGGCTAATGTAAACAAGCCGCCTGTCATTCTCCGCTGTGTAGAAACTGTGATCACACGGTTCTACTATGTAGAACCGTTGATCACTGTTTCTACAGCTCAACAGACAGCCAATCACAGTTAGAATCACGCCCCTAGGGACACACACAGCCCCTCCCTCTAAAATAAAGTTAACCCCTTCACTACCAGTGTAATTTTGCAGTAACAGTGCATATGTATAGCACTGATTACTGCAGTTTTGTCACTGGTAACCCCAAAAGTGTCAAAAATGTCAGTCAAGGGTCCGATCTGTCCGCTGCAATGTCGCAGTACCGCAAAAAAAATCACAGATCGCCGCCATTACGCATTAAAAAAAAAAACAACAAAAATGACAAAAATCTTTCCCTTTGTTAGTAAACGCGATAACTTTTGCGCAAACCAATCAAAATATGCTTATTGCGATTTTTTTTTACCAAACATAGGTAGCACAAAACAAATTGGCCAAAAATGTTAAAAAATTTTGATTTTTACATTTTTTTTGGGGGGAATTTCATATAAAAAAATGTGAAAAATATTGTTATTTTTGCAAAATTGACGCTCTTTTTTTGTTTATAGCGCATGATCAAAAAATCGCACAGGTGATCAAATACCACCAAAAGAAAGCTCTGTTTGTGGGAAAAAAAGGACGTCAAATTAGTTTAGGTACAGCATCGCACGACCGCGCAATTGTCCGTTAAAGTCACGCAGTGCCGAATTGCAAAATACCCCCTGGTCAGGAAGGGGGTAAAACCGGGGCTTAAGTGGTTAATCAGTTTGGAATGATTGGACACAGCTGACCACATGGTAAAGGGCCTCTGTGATTGGCCCTGTACCACAATCTGTGATTAGCTGATCATCTGTCTGAAGGACACAGCGACCACAGAACGTGCCAGATGCGTGCCTGAGGGAGCGTGTGAGGGGTGCAGTTGGGTTGCCCTTAGACGCCCTCCCAGAACTGGACAACAGCACTGTAGCCGTCATTTGGCTATATTGGGGTTGGGAAAAATCATTTGAAAAAAAAAAAAAAAACTGTGACAAAAAAATACAACTTCAAAAAACTCACCATGCCTCTTATTAACCATTTCTGGACTGGAAGGATTTGCCCCCTTAATGACCAGGCCATACAGCTGCAAGAAAAAGTATGTGAACCCTTTGGAATGATATGGATTTCTGCACAAATTGGTCATAAAATGTGATCTGATCATCATCTAAGTCACAACAATAGACAATCACAGTCTGCTTAAACTAATAACACACAAAGAATGAAATGTTGCCATGTTTTTATTGAACACACCATGTAAACATTCACAGTGCAGGTGGAAAAAGTATGTGAACCCTTGGATTTAATAACTGGTTGAACCTCCTTTGGCAGCAATAACTTCAACCAAATGTTTCCTGTAGTTGCAGATCAGACGTGCACAACGGTCAGGAGTCATTCTTGTCCATTCCTCTTTACAGAACTGTTTCAGTTCAGCAATATTCTTGGGATGTCTGGTGTGAATCGCTTTCTTGAGGTCATGCCACAGCATCTCAATCGGGTTGAGGTCAGGACTCTGACTGGGCCACTTCAGAAGGCGTATTTTCTTCTGTTTAAGCCATTCTGTTGTTGATTTACTTCTATGCTTTGGGTCATTGTCCTGTTGCAACACCCATCTTTTGTTGAGCTTCAGCTGGTAGACAGATGGCCTTAAGTTCTCCTGCAAAATGTCTTGATAAACTTAGGAATTAATTTTTCCTTTGATGATAGCAATCCGTCCAGGCCCTGACTCAGCAAAGCAGCCCCAAACCATGATGCCCCCACCACCATACTTCACAGTTGGGATGAGGTTTGGATGTTGGTGTGCTGCACCTCTTTTTCGCCACACATAGTGTTGTGTATTTCTTCCAAACAACTCAACTTTTGTTTCATCTGTCCACAGAATATTTTGCCAGTACTGCTGTGGAACATCCAGGTGCTCTTATGCAAACCGTAAACATGCAGCAAAGTTTTGTTTGGACAGCAGTGGCTTCCTCTGTGGTATCCTCCCATGAAATCCATTCTTGTTTAGTGTTTTACGTATTGTAGATTCGCTATCAGGGATGTTAGCATTTGCCAGTGACTTTTGTAAATCTTTAGCTGACACTCTAGGATTCTTCTTCACCTCATTGAGTCTGCGCTGTGCTCTTGCAGTCATCTTTACAGGATGGCCACTCCTAGGGGGAGGAGCAGTGCTGAACTTTCTCCATTTATAGACAATTTGTCTTACTGTGGACTGATGAACAGCAAGGCTTTTGGAGATACTTTTATAACCCTTTCCAGCTTTATGCAAGTCAACAATTCTTAATCGTAGGTCTTCTGAGAGCTCTTTTGTGTGAGGCATCATTCACATCAGGCAATGCTTCTTGTGAAAAGCAAACCCAGAACTGGTGTGTGTTTTTTTTTAGGGCAGGGCAATTGTAACCAACACCTCCAATCTCATCTCATTGATTGGACTCCAGTTGGCTGACATCTCACTCCAATTAGCTCTTGGAGATGTCATTAGTCTAGGGGTTCACATACTTTTTCCACCTGCACTGTGAATGTTTACATGGTGTGTTCAATAAAAACATGGCAACATTTCATTCTTTGTGTTATTAGTTTAAGCAGACTGTGATTGTCTATTGTTGTGACTTATGCCTCGTATACACGTTCAGATAATCGTACGACATATCGTTCGAGTAAAGTAGCATGCTACAAAATGTCGAATGCAACCATGTGTACTAACCATATGATATCTGTCGTACGATTGTGTGAAAGCAACCAGAATGCGTAGCCACGTCTTGGAAAGTGATGTCACATATAATAACCTGGCTTGATCATTATAGCTGGATTTTACTATTTTACTGACCGAATGTTCGGAAAAACATTGGGAATAAGCTGCAATATTATTGTCGGGTCGTAAAACCATTGTTTACATTCTCCAGATTCCCCTTCTGGGTTATTTCGCTATTTCCGATCATGCGCGGTGTTTGTCGAACGATTTTTAGCGGACGCATAGTGTACTAATTACACGATTGTCGTTCGCGGGGCTATCGTACGACAGAAGTTTTCCTGTTTGTCCCTTCGGATTTTGTTGGACGAACTGTTGTGATTGGCTGTCGAAAGCAGTGTACTAACGATCAGATTATCGTGCAACCAGGTCGAAAGCGAGTTTTTTCGTATGATTATCTGACCGTGTGTACGAGGCATTAGATGATGATCAGATCACATTTTACGACCAATTTGTGCAGAAATCCAGATCATTCCAAAGGGTTCACATACTTTTTCTTGCAGCTGTATTTTGCGATTTGGCACTGCATTATTTTAACGGACAATTGCGCGGTCGTATGACACTGTACCCAAATACAATTGATGTCTTTTTTTCCCCATAAACAGAGCTTTCTTTTGGTGGTATTTGATCACCTCTGCGATTTTTATTTTTTGTGCTAGGAACAAACAAATAGCGACAATACTGAAAAAAAAAATATATATATTTTTCACATTCTGCTATATAACATTCTCAAAAAAAAAAATTTAAAAATCAAAATTTTTTAACATTTTAGGCCAATTTGTTTTCTGCTACATATTTTTGGTAAAAAAAAATCGCAAAAAGCGTATTTTGATTGGTTTGCGCAAAAGTTATCGCAGCTACTAACTACGGGAAAGATTTGTGTCATTTTTATTGTTTTTTTTTTTTTACTAGTAATGGCAGCGATTTGCGATTTTTAGCGGGACTGCGACATTGCGGCAGACAGATCGGACTCCTAACTGACATTTTTGACACTTTTGGGGGGACCAGTGACATTACTACAGTAATCAGTGCTAAAAATATGCATTGTTACTATAATAATGACACTGGCAGGGAAGGGGTTAACATTGTGGGTGATCAATGGGTTAAATGTGAGCCTAGGGGAGTGATTCTAACTGTGGGGGGCGTGGCTTGTGAAATGATCATAGAGACCTGTGATCCTATATAGAAGGACCATATGATCTCTATGATCATTCCAGGGAGAAGAACAGTCGGCTGTGTTTACAACAGCCGACCGTTCTTCTCTCTCAGCGGGGAACGATCGCGGGTGTCAGGCAGCAATCCGAGCCCCTGCCCTGTGCATCAGCTTCCATGCGCGCTCACCGCCTAGCTGCCTGCGCGCAAACCGACGTAGGTCTACATTGCCACAGTAAAAAAGCGGCGGCCGGTCGGGAAATACCTTGGACTGTCTACTTTCCAAAAAGGAGTCATTTGGGGGGTATTTGTACTGTTCTGGCATTTTCAGGCCTCAAGAAATGAGATCGGTCGTCAGTAAATCAGCATTGATGACCTTTCAGATATATACAGTATATCCCATAGTTTGTAGATTCTAACTTTCCTACAAACTAAATAATATATACTGATTTGGGTTATTTTTTCTAAGGAAATGTAGCAGAATACATTTGGACCTAAATTTATGAAGAAATAAAATTTTGCAAATGAATAACCTAACAGAAACAAAGAAAAATATGTTTTTTTTTTTTGTTTAATTTTTTCAAAATTTTCAAGCTTTTTTGTTTATTTAGCAAAAAAAACAAAAAAAACAAAAGAAAAAACAGTGGTGATAAAAAAAAAATCAAATGATAAAAACGTTATATGGGTACAGTGTTGCATGACCGCGCAATTGTCATTCAAATTGTGACAGCGCTGAATGCTGAATATTGTCCGGGGCAGGAAGGGGGTTGAAAGCGCCCGGTATTGAGGTGGTTAACCATTCTGCAATAAAACTTTAAAAAAGACAAAAGTGGTGCCCAGTATCTTTTCTCGGGCTCCCCATTTTAGTCCTGGGGTGAAATGCTAGCCAACCCCTGGCCTCTGGAAGTCCTATCCTGCCTTTGGGGAGTCAGAGGGGCGCTACATATACAAACCCGATTCCAAAAAAGTTGGAACAATGTACAAATTGTGAATAAAAACAGAATGCAATGATGTGGAAGTTTCACATTTCTATATTTTATTCAGAATACAACATAGATGACATACCGAATGTTTAGACTGAGAAAATGTATCATTTTAAGGGAAAAATAAGTTGATTTTAAATTTCATGGCATCAACACATCTCAAAAAAGTTGGGACAAGGCCATGTTTAGCACTGTGTGGCCTCCCCTCTTCTTTTTATAACAGTCTGCAAACGTCTGGGGACTGAGGAGACAAGTTGGTGAAGTTTAGGAATAGGAATGTTGTCCCATTCTTGTCTAATTCAGGCTTCTAGTTGCTCAACTGTCTTAGGTCTTCTTTGTCGCATCTTCCTCTTTATGATGCGCCAAATGTTTTCTATGGGCGAAAGGTCTGGACTGCAGGCTGGCCATTTCAGTACCCGGATCCTTCTTCTACGCAGCCATGATGTTGTAATTGATGCAGTATGTGGTCTGGCTTTGTCATGTTGGAAAATGCAAGGTCTTCCCTGAAAGAGACGACGTCTGGATGGGAGCATATGTTGTTCTAGAACTTGGATATACCTTTCAGCATTGATGGTGCCTTTCCAGATGTGTAAGCTGCCCATGCCACACGCAATCATGCCACCCCATACCATCAGAGATGCCGGCTTCTGAACTGAGCGCTGATAACAACTTGGGTTGTCCTTGTCCTCTTTAGTCTGGATGACATGGCGTCCCAGTTTTCCAAAAAGAACTTCAAATTTTGATTCGTCTGACCACAGAACAGTTTTCCACTTTGCCACAGTCCATTTTAAATGAGCCTTGGCCCAGAGAAAACGCCTGCGATTCTGGATCATGTTTAGATACGGCTTCTTTTTGGCCTATAGAGTTTTAGTCGGCAACGGCGAATGGCACGGTGGATTGTGTTCACCGACAATGTTTTCTGGAAGTATTCCTGAGCCCATGTTGTGATTTCCATTACAGTAGCATTCAGGTATGTGATGCAGTGCCGTCTAAGGGCCCGAAGATCACCGCCATCCAGTATGGTTTTCCGTCCTTGACCCTTATGCACAGAGATTGTTCCAGAGTCTCTGAATCTTTGGATGATATTATGCACTGTAGATGATGATAACTTCAAACTCTTTGCAATTTTTCTCTGAGAAACCCCTTTCTGATATTGCTCCACTATTTTTCCCCGCAGCATTGGGGGAATTGGTGATCCTCTGCCCATCTTTACTTCTGAGAGACACTGCCACTCTGAGAGGCTCTTTTTATATCCAATCATGTTGCCAATTGACCTAATAAGTTGCAAATTGGTCCTCCAGATGTTCCTTATATGTACATTTAACTTTTCCGGCCTCTTATCTGTCCCAACTTTTTTGGAATGTGTAGCTCTCATGGAATCCAAAATGAGCCAATATTTGGCATGACATTTCAAAATGTCTCACTTTCAACATTTGATATGTTATCTATATTATATTGTGAATAAAATATAAGTTTATGAGATTTGTAAATTAGTCCATTCCTTTTTTACTCACAATTTGTACAGTGTCCCAACTTTTCGGAATTGGGTTTGTAGATACTTTGGGCAGAAAGTATTCTTCAGCTCTATCGGAATGCTTACTTCTGACTGATGTCTTATGACCATTACCTCACTATTTGTAACTCTTTGATTTGCTCTTCTATTATGACTTCAGAACTTTGCCGAAAACTCATCAGCTTGTCTAGGGCAGTCTTGCTCTCTCATCAGCCTAGCGTGACGCTGGTGGAGATTTCCCTGGGTCTGGACGTTCACACACCAGGATTTTCATGTTCATTTCTTTTTTGCCATACACTCTGGCATGTGATGCTGCCTTTCTTTCCCACTTCAGATACCTATGAGATATATATTCTTTTTTACTCCATCTATATCATGGGAGATCCCATTTTTGGCTACTCCTTTGTGGTGCGTCCATTTCATATGAGGGTTCATCTCCACCTCAGCTCCCGGACCAGACATTGTCAGCTACCCTGTCTCAGCATGACCATTCAAAATGCAACAGCGCTAAAAGCTGAAAATTGGCCTGGGCAGGAAGGGGGTGAAAGTGCCCGGTATTGAAGTGGTTAACATCCCTACGGGACAGCTGATTCGGATACGCAGGAATTGTTCGAGCCAGGCAGATTACTTCTCACAGTCCAGGCTTCTTATTGATCGTTTTAGAGATAAGGGCTACGATATGAATAAGGTTTTGTCAGATCAAAGAGATGTAGTAGCCATGGATAGGAACAGACTCCTCGGTGACACTATCAAGCCCAGATCCTCTAATATTGATTTCAGAATGGTGTTTGATTTCAATATTCAACACAAACAAGTGGAACACCTTGTCAAGAAGCATTGGTGTATTCTGAAACATGACAAGGTTTTGGGACCCCATCTTCCTGAAAGACCGAGATTTGTATATAGGAGGGCTTCGATTCTTAACCACTTAAGCCCCGGAGGATTTGGCTGCTAAAAGACCAGGGGGTATTCTGCGATTCGGCACTGCGTGACTTTAACGGACAATTGCGCGGTCGTGCGACACTGTACCTAAACGAATTTGACGTCCTTTTTTTCCCACAAACAGAACTTTCTTTTGGTGGTATTTGATCACCTTTGCGATTTTTTGATCACGCGCTATAAGCAAAAAAAGAGCGTCAATTTTGCAAAAATAACAATATTTTTCACATTTTTTTATATGAAATTCCCCCCAAAAAAATGTAAAAAATCAAAATTTTTTTACATTTTCAGCCAATTTGTTTTATGCTACATATGTTTGGTAAAAAAAAATCGCAAAAAGCGTATTTTGATTGGTTTGCGCAAAAGTTATTGCGTTTACTAACAAATGGAAAGATTTTTGTCATTTTTGTTGTTTTTTTTCTAACGCGTAATAGCGGCGATCTGCGATTTTTTTTGCGGTACTGCGACATTGCGGCGGACAGATCGGACCCTTGACTGACATTTTTGACACTTTTGGGGTTACCAGTGACATTTCTACAGTAATCAGTGCTATACATATGCACTGTTACTGTAAAATTACACTGGCAGTGAAGGGGTTATCTTTATTTGAGAGGGAGGGGTTATGTGTGTCCCTAGGGGTGTGATTCTAACTGTGATTGGCTGTGGCTTGAGCTGTAGAAACAGTGATCAACGGTCCTACATAGTAGAACCGTGTGATCACAGTTTCTACACAGGGGAGAATGACAGGCGGCTTGTTTACACTAGCCGCCTGACTTTCTCCCTCTCCCCCGGCGATCGCTGAGTGACCGGTGGACATCGGGTCTGCCGGTCACACGTGCGAGGGGGGGTCCGTGACCACGCGGGAGCGAGAGCGTGCCACCGGCGGCGCGCGCTCGCTCCCCAGAGCCTCACAGGCTAGTGACGTACCCCTACGTCACTCTGCCTGTGAGGGGCTGACCGCCGCAGTATATCTACTTGCGGCGGTCGCCAAGTGGTTAAAGATCGTTTAGCCCCAGGAGTAATTGACCCCCCGGTACAGAAGAAGGCTGCCCTATTTAATTTTCTATCAGGATTTCATGCCTGTGGGAGGTGTGGGGTTTTTTGTCAGTCCAAATTCAATAAGAAGAAAAGGAAGACTATTGGGTTTGGGCTCCAATATATAGGACGTACATCAAGATGTCTGAATGTGAGAGTTGCGGAGCATATCAAAAACATCAAAAAGGGAGTAGTTTCACAAAATGTGTCAAGACATTTTAGGGAGGTCCATGACAGGAAACCTGATTTTGGGGCATTGAACAAGTAAAAAAGCACTGGAGGGGTGGCAATTACATCCGCCAACTAAGTAGGAGAGAATCCTTTTGGATTTTTCGAAACTAAAGTTCTCTCGCCTCGAGGTCGTAATGTGGATTTTGACCTTAATTGCTTTATAAGTGACAAATAAAGTTTAGGCCATAAACCCTTAATAAAGATTAGTGGTTTCACTTGCATGTGCACTTTAGCCTCTCCTGTGGAGAGATTGAGGAATGCGTTTAAGAGGTTTATGCCTGTTTTTATATATTTTATCATATTTATTAGATATTTTTTTGTAGTATTTTATTAAAATGTTTTAATATAATTGGAATAATATTTTATGATATTTTTAGGTTTATTATACATAATATGGGCAGGATTTAATAGTAATTTTAATGTATTATCTTTTATGAGGATATATATTTTTTATGAGGAATATTATCTTAATGGTATATGAAATATTCATTAATTCTTTGCTGAGATCTGTATGCCATCTCTGATTTTGGGAGCCCATATGTATTGTATGATGTCTGCTAGGTTTGTATTATGGAGAGGTTTATGTGAGGTCTGGCAGATAGGCTCCGATATATATTTTTTAGTATTCTTTAATTATTAGTTTTGTTGATGTATGGTCTCAATAGCTGGACTAATACTGTACTAGGACGCTGCAATACCTTGTCTATGTATTAAACTTCAGGAATGCAGCAGTGTTAATTTCGTCGACTAAAACCGACTAAAATGTTTTCGTCGACTAAATTAACACAATTTCAGTCGACTAAAATACGACTAAAATTAAAACAATTCAGATGACTAAAATACGACTAAAACTAAAATGGCATTTTAGTCAAAAGACTATAACTAAAACTAAATCGAAATTTGCTGCCAAAATTAACACTGGTGCATGCTCAAAGCTTAATACCATAAATAATAACATATTAGATTTTTCCCTCCAGGACCAGCAGTAATATATAATGAGTTTGGAAATTGTAGAGAAATGCTTAACTACTTGCCGACTGCCTAACGACGATTTACGTCGGCAGTCAGCCCCTCACAGGCAAAGCGACGTAGGTCTACGTCGCTAGCCTGTGAGGGTCTAGGGAGCGAGCGTGCTCCCGCGTGGTCACGGACCCCCCCGCGCATGTGACTGGCGGACCCGATGTCCGCCGGTCACTCTGCGATCGCCGCTGCAGAGGGAGAAAGTCAGGCGGCTAATGTAAACAAGCCGCCTGTCATTCTCCCCTGTGTAGAAACTGTGATCACACGGTTCTACTATGTAGGACCGTTGATCACTGGTTCTACAGCTCAACAGACAGCCAATCACAGTTAGAATCACGCCCCTAGGGACACACACAGCCCCTCCCTATCAAATAAAGTTAACCCCTTCACTACCAGTGTCATTTTGCAGTAACAGTGCATATGTATAGCACTGATTACTGCAGTAATGTCACTGGTAACCCTAAAAGTGTCAAAAATGTCAGTCAAGGGTCCGATCTGTCCGCCGCAATGTCGCAGTCCCGCAAAAAAAAATCGCAGATCGCCGCCATTACGCGTTAAAAAAAAACAACAAAAATTACAAAAATCTTTCCCTTTGTTAGTAAACGCGATAACTTTTGCGCAAACCAATCAAAATACGCTTTTTGTGATTTTTTTTTACCAAACATAGGTAGCATAAAACAAATTGGCCGAAAATGTTAAAATTTTGATTTTTACATTTTTTTGGAAAAAAAATTGAAAAATATTGCTATTTTTGCAAAATTGACGCTCTTTTTTTGTTTATAGCGCATGATCAAAAAATTGCACAGGTGATCAAATACCACCAAAAGAAAGCTCTGTTTGTGGGAAAAAAAGGACGTCAAATTCGTTTAGGTACATCGTCGCACGACCGCGCAATTGTCCGTTAAATTCACGCAGTGCCGAATCGCAAAATACCCCCTGGTCAGGAAGGGGGTAAAATCTTCCGGGGCTTAAGTGGTTAAATAATGCATTACAAATTACAATTGAACTACACCCATTCCATTATAGATGACTAAAATGAGTTTTAGTCGACTAAAATGTACTGGAGTTTTAATCGACTAAATACGACTAAAACGAAAACACTTGCAGAAGACTAAAATGGGACTAAAACTAAAATGCCATTTTAGTCCTAAGACTAAGACTAAAACTAAATTGAAATTTGCTGCCAAAATTAATGCAGCAAATCCGAATGCAGTGGTCCGTGTTCCGGCGTCCCCCTGATGGGTGGGTATAAGAGACTTTCAGCCAATTAGAGTGTACTGCCGCGGGCCAGCTCGGCCTTTAAATTGTCCTTTGCACATTCAGTCTCCACCTCTACTGAAGAAGTCATCGCCAACGCGTATAAGGGGTGAAGCCTGTTTGCATATGTCACATCCTCTCTGGATCACTCTACGGAATGGCTGTATACATGCACTATCGAGTGTCTTGTTTGTAAGTTTATGTGCTATATTAACCACTTTAGGACCAGAGGATTTTCCTGCTTTACGTCCAGGCCACTTTTTGCAACTTGGCACTGTGCGACTTTAACTGACAATTGCGCAGTCATGCAACGCCGTACCCAAACAAAATTTACGTCCTTTTTTTCCCACAAACAGAGCTTCCTTTTGGTGGTATTTGATCACCTCTGCGCTTTTTATTTTTTGCGATATTAATAAAAAAATGTGAAATTTTGAAAAAATAACAATATTTTTCTAATTTGACAGTTAAAAAATATCCAATATATTCAATTTTGGCATATATTTAGGCCAAAATGTATTTAGCTACATGTCTTTGACAAAAAAATTCTCAATGAGCTAATTTTTAACGCTTTAAAACCGGAAGATTTTACCCCATTCCTGACCAGGCCATATTTTGCGATTTGGCACTGTGTTATTTTAACGGACAATTGCGCGTTCGTGCAACGCTGTACCCAAATTAAATTTATGTCCTTTTTTCCCCACAAACAGAGCTTTCTTTTGGTGGTATTTGATCCTTTTTGCACTATAAACAAAAAAAAGAGCGACAATTTTGAAAAAATAATTTTTTTCACATTTCTTTATATGAAATTCCCCCCCAAAAAAATTAAAAAATCAAAATGTTTTAACATTTTAGGCCAATTTGTTTTCTGCTACCTATGTTTGGTAAAAAAAAATCGCAAAAAGCGTATTTTGATTGGTTTGCGCAAAAGTTATCGCAGCTACTAACTACGGGAAATTTATGTCATTTTTATTGTTTTTTTTTTTTACTAGTAATGGCGGCGATCTGCGATTTTTTGCGGGACTGCGACATTGCGGCGGACAGATCGGACCCCTAACTGACATTTTTGACACTTTTGGGGGTACCAGTGACATTACTACAGTAATCAGTGCTATGAATATGCACTGTTACTGTAATAATGACACTGCCAGGGAAGGGGTTAACTTTTTTCGGTGATCAAGGGGTTAATGTATGCCTGGTGCTTACTGACGTGTGTGGGGGGAGGGGGTTGTGTGACACAGATACAGATCGCAGGTTCAGCTATGCTGAATCCTGTAATCTGTCCCTGCCTGTCACATAGGAGATCCGCCCGCTTGTGTAAACACAAGTGGGCGGATCTCCACACTCGATCCCCGACGATCGGGGAAGAGCGGCGGTGATCACTGCCTCTCCTCCCCTGGGCCAACTCCCGCTGTGTCTGAATACAGCGGGAGCGAGCCTCCGGCGGCGCGCGCGCGCCGCCCACAAATGGAGGAGTCCAGCGACGTAGGTCTAGGACGGAATCGAGCCACTTTGCCGCAGTACACTCCATGTGAGCGGTCGGCAAGTGGTTAAACTGTTTAAAATCATCCCAGCGGAGAGCATTCGATTTCTTTGTGTCCTTCCCGGGTTATACTTGTGTGTGGGTGAATGCAATCGGATCCCGGATGTCCCTTTGGTGAGATTCTGCCAATTATCCATTAACCCCTGAGGGGTATATTTTTTTTTTTTTTTATTTTTTTTTTTTTAAAGCCCGTGGTGTGTGAAACACACTCAAAAGACTTAACACCCGGTGCATAAAAAAGTGCACACACGCAAACGTGGACACACAAAAAGTGCACAAGGCGTACACACATGGCCCACCTCCGAAGAGGAAGGGCCCTGACCCTGATCCCCCGGGGCGCGAAGCTCCTGACAGGGACTGAGGTACTCACTTAGGTCCACCCAGCCGAAACCGGGCGGACCCCATTCTTCAGGGGGACTGCCGAAACAGCCCACCCCAAGTACTAGGTAGGGCTCCCCCGAAGGGAGACCCCATGGGAGAGGGCGAACTAAGCCAAAAGGCCATATCCACCCCCTCCCAAGACTTACAGGGCAGGCCCGAGGACCTACGCCATCAAAGTCGTGCAAGTGCTCAACCAAAAAAAAGGGACAAACGTGACACACAACAAAGAAAAACAGAGTGGGGAAGGGGGAAGTGGAGAAGTGCAGGGTAGTGCCAAAGTGAAAAACCTTGGCAGGCCCCCCGGCCAGGGGTATATGCTGCATTTGACCCTGGGTGATTCCTGGGTCCGAAATTAAGGTGAGAGGCTTTAATTTTGCGGTGGTGATGTACTGGAGCAGCTCACGGAGGTGTGGATTTGGATACTGATATATTGGGACCACAGCATCACTTTTTACTTGGACTTTGATTTTTTCACATGATTTTTTGTAGCACTTAAATTTCTATGTAATTGTTTGAGTGATACACTCTCTGATTTGATTACTTGAGTCACATATCTAGCACCTATTTATGATCTGGCGTAGCACTTTTTTGGTTATATACTGTATAGCTGTCCATATATAACCGTCACTCATGCTTGACACATGGCAGCCAAATGTAACACGAAATAAGTCTTCACATGTGCAAATTTAAATTTGAAAAAAAATATATTTGCAAAAAAATTGTGACCAGCTGAAACCAGAAACACAGAAAAGGCATTCATATATACTGTATATATATATATATATATATATATATATATATATATATATGTATATATACAGTGCCTTGCGAAAGTATTCAGCCCCCTTGAACTTTGCGACCTTTTGTCACATTTCAGGCTTCAAACATAAAGATATAAAACTGTATTTTTTTGTGAAGAATCAACAACAGGTGGGACACAATCATGAAGTGGAACAAAATTTATTGGATATTTAAAACTTTGTTAACAAATAAAAAACTGAAAAATTGGGCGTGCAAAATTATTCAGCCCCTTTACTTTCAGTGCAGCAAACTCTCTCCAGAAGTTCAGTGAGGATCTCTGAATGATCCAATGTTGACCTAAATGACTAATGATGATAAATAGAATCCACCTGTGTGTAATCAAGTCTCCGTATAAATGCACCTGCACTGTGATAGTCTCAGAGGTCCGTTTAAAGCGCAGAGAGCATCATGAAGAACAAGGAACACACCAGGCAGGTCTGAGATACTGTTGTGGAGAAGTTTAAAGCCAGATTTTGATACAAATAGATTTCCCAAGCTTTAAACATCCCAAGGAGCACTGTGCAAGCGATAATATTGAAATGGAAGGAGTATCAGACCACTGCAAATCTACGAAAACCTGGCCGTCCCTCTAAACTTTCAGCTCATACAAGGAGAAGACTGATCAGAGATGCAGCCAAGAGGCCCATGATCACTCTGGATGAACTGCAGAGATCTACAGCTGAGGTGGGAGACTCTGTCCATAGGACAACAATCAGTCGTATACTGCACAAATCTGGTCTTTATGGAAGAGTGGCAAGAAGAAAGCCATTTCTTAAAGATATCCATAAAAAGTGTCGTTTAAAGTTTGCCACAAGCCACCTGGGAGACACCAAACATGTGGAAGAAGGGGCTCTGCTCAGATGAAACCAAAATCAAACTTTTTGGCAACAATGCAAAACGTTATGTTTGGCGTAAAAGCAACACAACTCATCACCCTGAACACACCATCCCCACTGTCAAACATGGTGGTGAAAGCATCATGGTTTGGGCCTGCTTTTCTTCAGCAGGGACAGGGAAGATGGTTAAAATTGATGGGAAGATGGATGGAGCCAAATACAGGACCATTCTGGAAGAAAACCTGATGGAGTCTGCAAAAGACCTGAGACTGGGACGGAGATTTGTCTTCCAACAAGACAATGATCCAAAACATAAAGCAAAATCTACAATGGAATGGTTCACAAATAAACATATCCAGGTGTTAGAATGGCCAAGTCAAAGTCCAGACCTGAATCCAATCGAGAATCTGTGAAAAGAACTGAAAACTGCTGTTCACAACACTCTCCATCCAACCTCACTGATCTCGAGCTGTTTTGCAAGGAGGAATGAGCAAAAATGTCAGTCTCTCGATGTGCAAAACTGATAGAGACATACCCCAAGCGACTTACAGCTGTAATCGCAGCAAAAGGTGGCGCTACAAAGTATTAACTTAAGAGGGCTGAATAATTTTTCAGTTTTTTATTTGTTAAAAAAGTTTGAAACATCCAATAAATTTAGTTCCACTTCATGATTGTGTCCCACTTGTTGTTGATTCTTCACAAAAAAATTACAGTTTTATATCTTTATGTTTGAAGCCTGAAATGTGGCAAAAGGTTGAAAAGTTCAAGGGGGCCGAATACTTTCGCAAGGCACTGTGTATATATATTTTTTTTTTTTTTTTTGTGGTGGTTACTATTCACAATTTATAAAAGACTAGCCATAAATGTTTAGGTGGGTGTCAACCCATTATATTGTCCGGGAAGAATCTCTGTTAACAATATGGTGCCACATGGTGGAGATACCACTCAAGGAAAGGACCTTGGACTAGACACGGAAGAAGGACCACAAAGGGGAAAGCACACATTTTACACTTTACATTGAAAAGAACAATTTTGATCTTTAGTATGTATCTCTTTTTTCTTTTTCCTGAACTAAGAATAACGCAAATCTCATCTTTTTAAAGAAAAATGTATCCAGTAATGTTCTTTTCCTGAACAAAACTTGCAATGTCATCATCACCCAAGATATTATAGCGATCCCCTGTGCCTCTACTGTCATATCGGTTTTGGGTGATCAGGAGCCTTCTGGATTCGACCTCACAATCGTGTCTCGGCCAGCCCATATGCTGCTGTCATAGAGAACTCTTCCTTTTCCCAGTAGACGACTTCTCTGTGGCGGGTACTGGGGAGCTTTTGTTTTACTTTTGCTGATGTCCTATTTTCTTTTATCGCTGGAAGAGACAAGATATTAGGTCTTATTTGGGCCTTATTACGTGTCACAAAAAAATATTACCATTGTGTTGAACTATATGTACAGTAAACCCTACAATGATCTTCTCTTATTGGTCCCTTCTGACCCGTTAAATACTGCATACCATTGAAAGAGTTCTTTAACAACTCCCACTTTTTTGATCATGTCTGTTACCACACATCACTCCCACCCGAACAATTCATTGTTATCTACTCAAAACTCAGTGTGGATCCCAACAAGATGTTGCAAGAAATGGGAATACCAGACCACCTCACCTGTCTTCTGAAAAACCTGTATGCAAGCCAAGAAGCAACAGTTAGAGCAGGACACGGAACAACTAACTGGTTCAAAATTGAGAAATAAGTGCGGCAAGGATGTATATTGTCACCCTACTTATTTGACTTACATATTGTACAGAGTAAAGGCCCGTACACACGTACCGATATTCGGCAGACATGCGTCGGCCGACGAATGATCTGCCGATTGTACGCTTGTTAGTATGATGCTTCCGACAGCCGTCAGCGCACATTCTGCCGACAAGAATCTGTCATGCAAGCATTCAAATTTTTGTATGCCGACACCAGAGCGGCCGATTGTTCGCCAGTCAGTACAGAATTCGGCCGACAGACCGCAGATTTGCAAGACTGGGCATGCTCAGAAAAGAAAAAACACAGGGAAAGTTAACCATCACATGACATCACTTCTGCAGTCGGCTGTAGTCGGCGGACAAAATTCTTGTGCTGTCTTTGCACTTTTCAACAGACACCGACAGCCCGGGGACAAAAGACGGCCGATCGTTCGCCTACGATCGGTACGTGTGTACGGGGCTTTAATCATGGGAAATGCCAGGATCGACGTATCACAAGCCCGGAATTAGGATCGCAGGGAGAAATATCAACAACCTGAGATTTGCTGACCATACCACACTAATGGCAGAAAGTGAAGAAGAACTAAAGAGTCCCCTAATGAAGGTGAAAGAGGAGAGCGCAAAAGCTGGCCTGAAATTGAACATTAAGAAAACTAAGATCAAGGCAACCGGTCCCATCACTCCTTGGCAAATAGAAGAAGAAATGGAGAAAGTGACAGATTTTATCTTCCTAGGTTTTAAGATCAAGGAGGATGGTGACTGTAGCTATGAAATTAGGAGGCGCTTGCTTCCTGGGAGGAAAGCAATGGCAAACCTAGACAACATTATAAAAAGCAGAGACATCACCCTACTGACAAAGTGCCGTATAGTCAAAGCTTTGGTATTCCCAGTAGTAACCTATGGCTGTAACAGTTGGACCATAAGGAAGGCTGAACACCGATGAATTTATGATTTTGAACTATGGTGTTGGAGAAGACTCTTGAAAGACCCTTGGACAGCAAGATCAAACCAGTCAATCCTGAAGGAAATCAACCCTGAATATTCACTGGAAGGACAGATCCTGAAACTGAAACTGGAATACTTTGGCCACGTAATGCGAAGAGAGGATTCATTGGAAAAGACCCTGATGCTGGGAAACATGGAAGGAAAAAGAAGAAGAGGACAACAGAAAACAAGATGGATCGATAACATCATCAAAATAATGAACGTGAAATTAAGCAAGCTCCGGGAGGCAGTGGAGAACAGAAAAGCCAGGCATGCTATGGTTCATGAGGTCACGAAGAGTCAGACACGACTAAACGACTACAAAACAACAACAATTCAAAACTCAAGTGTTTAGCCACCCATACAACCCATACTCATGTGTCCAAGTGGGAAAATTACCTTTTGGTGCCAGGTCTGGGGAAGACTAGTGTAGTGCAACCCCCTAGGGACTGCTGACAAACTTGGATCCCTTACAGACTGACGTCAGTAAGTTTGTTTTTTTGTTATTTATTGAGGGTAATAACTTTGGATGGGGATGGGAGGTTATGGGATGCCCACTTGACTTCAGCAAAAACTTTGGCAACAACTTCAGGTACATCTTCCTATATACAGTCACCTCTACTTTCCTCCTGTAAACACCTGCTAGCTGGCTTCAGCTGAATCACTGTTTGATCTGACAGGCTCTCAATCAGATTTGAGTAATGGCCCTTTACAGGCAGGAACTCATGGCCCCTTGTGGTGTAGCAAAAAATACAGTGAACAGCTGTGGCTACGGATCCCAGCACCACCTCTTCAGGCACTGCCAACCCACCTGGCTGAAGCTGCCCCTTTCACTAGCCCTCCAGGCTAACTCTCCTCTCTTGTCCTCCAGACTGACTCTTCACCAGCCCAACCAGCTGACTCTCGTCAGCTCACCCGGCTGACTCTCAGGGGATCTCCCGTGGAAGGATGAAGTCCTAAAGCGGAGCTTCCTCCTCCCCTCCGGTGTCACATTTGGCACCTTTCAGGGGGGAGGGGGGAACAGGTACCTGTTTTTTACATGTACCCTTGCCCACTTCCGGGAGACGGCGCCGCTGTCCCTTGGAACTTTGGCCCCCTCTCCTCCTTCACCTGCCGCCGAGCCAATCCGAATGTGCAGTACGCTTCATGCATGCACAGTAGGGACCCGCCCATGAAGCCGCAAGGCTTCACTGCCGGTGATGGTGGCAGCAGCACCCGACAGCCGAAGGAAACATTGGCTGCGGTGCCAACATCGCTGGACTCCAGGACAGGTAAGTGTCCTAATATTAAAAGTCAGAAGCTACAGTATGTGTAGCTGCTGACTTTTAATTTTTGGAGGGGGAGGCTGGAACACCGCTTTAAGCACACAGCTGTCTTCAGGGAGATCTGGCTTCATGTGGCAGTCTCCCCCCTTGTTAGTCCCCAGCAGTACTGATCTACACAATCTGTCCTTTCCTGCTCCCATGCCTCCAGGAAGCTTCCACCTGTATGTTATAATAGGATCCTTCCAGCACCCAAGCCCTGGCCCAAGGTAGGACACCCCCACCCCCTGACTAGGGGGCACCCTTGAGGGCCACCGACAGCCTCCTTAGCGCTGCAGCTCCATCTTCAGCCTGATTGCCCCTGCTGGCATTGCCCATGTCTATTTATGAGATGAGCTGTGCCCCCTGCCAGCCCACTACTGGAGATTGGCTGAGGCCTCATAAATATTCCAGGCAGCTCTTCCTAACCTTTACCTGCTAATTCTAGAACATTCTCCAATGTCCCAGAAACAGCGGGAGGCACAAGAGGAGCTGTCAGGATAAGCTATCCAGCCCCGACTCACTGAACCCTGACCCAGATTCCACAGCTCGGGCTTCGCATTGAGCTAACGAAAATTTGCCTACACTAACACAACCTGCACTACTTCTAGCACACACTGGAAGGCGCTACACCAGCACCATATTTGGTCTAGAGCTGCCTGTTCTATCAATAAATCTAGAACAGATTCTGCCAGGAACCACTTGCCACCTGCCCACAATACATTTACTGCAGGTGGACGGCAGCTCCAGGCTAAGCAGCGTACGGGTACATCCTGGCTTACTTCCTGGTTTTCGGGTCCAGTTGATTTTTTGCTTTGATTGGCCACAGCCCGGGTCTGGCCAGGACCATCTTACCGAATGGGCACGCTGGGAAGTTGCCCCACTTGCCCACTTGCACTGTTCTAGTGCCACTAGTGACCTCAATGTCCTTTAGTCAGTGTCCCTCCCAGCCAGTGTCTGTTAGCATCAGATTATCCGCCACAATAGTATATGTTTTTTCTTTCAGAAAGTGTATAGGGGTGGGCTGGGGGAGGGGTGGCATTGACTAAATCTGTAGGGGTCTATGCAGGCAGATTCTTGTATGTATGTGCAGCTTCTTTGTTTTATGAAAAAAATAAAAATAAATACCTTTATTGGAGTCAAGCGTCCTGCCAAAAATCAGAATGGTTCCAGCCATCAGAGCGGCCATGGATAATATAATTAGGAGTATGGCCCACCAGCGTGTCTGTGAAAAGAATTTAGGCAATGATTACATGTAGAGGGTTTTTTCTGATTTATTTACAGATATCTACAGAAAACCTGTGCAGTCCCCATTCAAGGCAAAACAACGGGTTCTCTTTAACCCCCCCCCCCCCCCACCCGCAGCGTTCTTCCTCTGCACATAGTCACCTTTTCTTTACTCCCCCCCCCCCTCTACTCCATTCAGTCCCATGAAGTCAAAGGAAATATCCAGTACTTATGAGCAGGGCTTTTTTTCAGTGGGGGAACGCAGTTCCGACACCTCCAGCACTGAATGTAAGTAATGACAAAGGGTGTTTGAGGATATATTGATGCTGGGGGAATCTATTGTTGCTGGGGAGGTCTATTATTGTTGCTCGATGATCTATTGTTGCTGGATGATCTATTGTTGCTGGAGGACATTTATTTTTGTGTGGCAGTCTAATGTTGCTGTGGAGGTCTATTGTTTCTGGAGGGGGATATTGTTGCAGGGGATTCAATTGTTGCTTGAAGAGATCCACTTTTGAGGGAGTAGTCCCTTGGTGCCTAAGAAATCTGTTGTTGCAGACGGGTGCCTTTTGTTGTTGGGGTCTATTGTTGTTGGGTGGTGCTGGGAGAATCCATTGTTGCTGTAGGGGGTCTATTGATGCGGGGGATCCACTTTACTGTATTTCTTGTTATTTTTTATCCAATTCTTTACAAATTACTGAGCACCACAAAATGATACTTGGTTACGTATTCTCTAAAAGAGGAGGTACTGGGAGCTGCGTAGGGTCTGGAACCAAGGGGTGGTGCTCAGAGGTGGGTATGGGGCGGAGACAAGAAGGGACCCAAAAGGGGGGGGGGGGAGTTCCAGCACCTATTCTCTGAAAAAAAAGCCCTGCTTCTGTGTATGGAGGAGCCATATCAGTTACTCCAGACTCTTACACAGGTTCATCTGTGTAAGCTTTTTTACCTTACCCCTCACTGCCCAGCAGCAGGCACTCTCTTCTTCCTTCCCACCCTCTGGGTTGTAGGCTTGCTCTTGCCATCCTTACTCACAATGCAGGACTACATTGTACATGGGGTTGTCAGAGTGTGAATAATTGAGCATCAAAGAGAAGCGGCTTTGAGGGAGGGGTTTTACAGAAAGGAGGAGGGATGAGGTGGGTAAAACTGCTTTTTTTAATAGCACCGTAGGTAAAAAACGTAGCATTTAACCCTTTCAGTGCGGGAGACACCCCAATGTAAGAGCGTGATGTGGACCTTCAGCCATTAAAATAACTTTCTTCCTTATGGTTCCCCCCCCAGGGCCGTGGATAAGGGGTTACCACTGGTCCTCCTTTACAGGACCCCAGACAGCAGAGTGAATCAGATGTGGGCAGGGACGGTGATTGGTATGGTGGAGGGGCAATTTGTAACGGAACCGCAACCCACACTATACTTGTGGACTTCCGTCAGTATACGGCTTCCTCCCAGTCATGAACATAGATATCAGATTTTCCCAGCCGCCCCCCCCATACAAAGCTAGCCGACAACTTAGCTTATACTGGAATCTTAGTTTATTGAACAGTCACACAGAATTTATATACAGCATGGACCTCCCCCTCTTGATCAGATTATCACACACAGGTCAGGGGGTTGCCTGATTACATTATCATATGCAGATGAAATTGTATACAGAAATAGAATTAACCTGAACTAATTATCTAGCCATCTGGACAGAAACAATGTGAGGTCATTAACATTTAACAATGGAACAGACAGACTTAACACAATCCACAATAGGGAGAGCCTGCCAGTGACAGTCTGCCCATCTCCTACATTGAAGTACATAGAATACACATCTAAAGCATTGCTTTGATTATTTAGGAGTCACAGTCTTCATGGCAACAGGCTATAGGTCTCACAGTGTAAAGTGGGATTAAATCTTCATATTTCTTGAGAGATATTGTTGATAAATATTACTCTCCCATTTGAAATTATCCAAACCATATTCTCAGTGCCCATTAGATATTGTCTTTTTCTCCCAGTGACGGTGAGTACCGTCGGTCACACAATTACTGGAACAGATCCCCTGTATGGCTCTTTTTGCCGCAACTGAAAGTCAGCTTTTTCTCCTCTCCATCCTGCTGGCCTTCAGCTGCTGCAGAAAGAGTCCTACAGGGGATTGGTTTCAGTAATTGCTCCTCCGCCCCACTGATCACCTTCCCTGTGCACCATATGTTTCCCCCTGGGCCCTGGCCCCCCTGTGTGCCCCCATACCCCCGTAGTGCTGCTGGCTTCCCTCCTCTCCTTCCTCTCTCCTACCGGCAGCTATAAGCACACAGTAGGATCCTACAGGAAGGAGAGTGGGGAAAGAGTCCAGTAAATATGTCCTTTCCTGAATGAACACAATTAGGGGGCGATATCGATCACTCACTGTGTTCATTCATAACTAAAGCATAGTAAACTGTGTTTTTTGGGGGTTGGCTGTATGAGGCCCCATGGTTTCTAACAGCAGCCCTGGCCATCCTCTATTTCCCCCCACAGTTGAATTTTTTAAATGCTTTCAGATCTTTTTTAATTCCGCACTTCCTTCTTACCTAGATAGGAATGATGAAGCGTTCCCCGCAGTCTCCTGGCATGTCCATGTAACACACCCCAGGAGGCAGTTTTGCCAACATACCCATGTGCGGCACAGGATTCCGCACATGCACAGATGCTAGAAGTGTGAAGGTCCCAGATACCACATGCGAGAGAAACCCCCCCACATGCGCAGATGTTAGAGGTGTGAAGGTCCCAGATACCACATGCGAGAGAAACCCCCCCACATGCACAGATGTGTCTCAGGTGCCTGCCAGGTCCTAAAGAATGGGCAAAGATCTTCTGCACATCAAAGATGGCGGCATGGGAGAGAAGAGATGGGACCACTACATTGGCGGAATACATTTCCTCTTTAAATTATGGCCTCAAAATCTGTGCCACCTAATATACATGATACATAACACTTTTAAAGGAAACCCCTACTAGAAATATGGGAAATGTATGAACATATTACATATATAAAATGTCCTGTTTTGGCCATTATATGTATTCAGAAGAGCTTACCTTCATCCACGCTGCCGGGTCCCGCTCTATCACCTTCAGGAAGGAATTCTTCAGTCTAGCTATGGGCCCATCAGCATCAACAAAGCGGCAGACGTGGAACTTATCACAGTAGCCTTGCCTCTGTCCACAAGGTGCCCCTGGCGAAAGGATTATTGCAGCCCCATTGAAGAAGCGGGACAGTGCTGGAGATTTTGTACTTCTGCAGGAGGACGGGTCACCTGTTAGATAAGAGCGGAATGGATGATAAGTTGATGGTGAGCTGCTATGAGCATACAGGCAATAAAACAAATATAAGGACATCCAACTGTAGGGGAAAGCCCCCTTATCCACCTCATTTACCAGCGGGCACAGGCTCCTTTAGTCTTGGTCATGGGTTCTCATTCTTTGGCCCTCCAGC
>NC_138768.1:15034357-15163630 GCF_965119305.1 Pelophylax lessonae | reverse complement strand
GAGAGAGAAAGAGGGGGAGAGAGAGAGAAAGAGAGAGAGAGAAAGAGAGAGAGAAAGAAAGAAGAAAGAAAGAAAGAAAGAAAGAAAGAAAGAAAGAAAGAAAGAAAGAAAGAAAGAAAGAGAGAGAGAGAGAGAAAGAGAGAAAGAGAGAAAGAAAGAAAGAAAGAAAGAGAGAGAGAGAGAGAAAGAGAGAAAGAGAGAAAGAAAGAAAGAAAGAAAGAAGAAGGAGAGAAAGATGATAAGAAGGCTGGAGATGCCATTGCCAAAAACCCTCAGCTTGCATATGAAAGAGAGAGAGAGAGAGAGAGTACTAAAATGTACTTGGTCCTGCCAATAAAGCTTATTTGAATTTGAATTTGAGAGAGAGAGAGGAAGAAAGAGAGAGAGGAAGATAAAGAGAGAGAAATAAAGAGAGACAGAGAGAAATAAAGAGAGAAATAAAGAGAGAAAGAAAGAGAAATAAAGAGAGAAATAAAGAAAGAGAGAGAAATAAAGAGAGAAATAAAGAGAGAAAAGAATAAAGATCACACGAAGGCTGGAGATGCCATTGACATAAACTTTCAGATGAAGACTACTTCCTGAAGGTAATAATATTAAATCTTTCTCCCTCTCTCTCCTTCTCTATTTTCCTTGCCGACTGCCCTTCTGTGCTTCCCTCCCTCATCGCTGAGCTCTTGTAGGCTCCAGATTACCAGTATAGGCCATGGCTGTCTATATTATTCCCCCCCCCCCCCTTTTTTTTTTTTTTTTTTTGTTTTGGTCAGGCCTTCCACTCATATCTTCCATTTGTGAACTCAGAATTATGAAGACATGAGTAGTTCAGACTGCATGATATTGCCTCCATTGCCTGGATGTTGTTCCTTTGCCATTTTTGGTGAACAAATGACCCTTATGTCTTATGTAGACACTCAACTTTTTCTCACAAATGGATGTCACGTATGTCCTGTCTTATCCATCTTCTGTTCCACTATTAGATTGTTGCCGCTCTCACTCTGCTTTTGGGGAGCAATATTTGTCTTGTTCAATGTATACTGATATTTTTATATTCATACCAGTATAGATCTTAACACATTACCCAGTCCATACCAGTATAGATCCTAACACAATACCCAGTCCATACCAGTATAGATCCTAACACAATACCCAGTCCATACCAGTATAGATCCTAACACATTACCCCATTCCCATACCAGTATATAGTGGGTACAGAAAGTATTCAGACCCCCTTAATTTTTCACTCTTTGTTATATTGCAGCCATTTGCTAAAAATCATTTAGGTTCATTCTTCTTCCTCATGAATGTACACATAGCACCCCATACTGACAGAAAAACACAGAATTGTTGACATTGTTGCAGATTTATTAAAAAAGAAAAACTGAAATATCACATGGTCCTAAGTATTCAGACCTTTGCTCAGTATTTAGTAGAGCCCCCTTTTGATCTAATACAGCCAGGAGTCTTTTTGGGAAAGATGCAACAAGTCTTTCACACCTGGATTTGGGATCCTCTGCCATTCCTCCTTGCAGATCCTCTCCCAGTTCTGTCAGGTTGGATGGTAAACGTTGGTGGACAGCCATTTTTAGGTCTCTCCAGAGATGCTCAATTGGGTTTAAGTCAGGCTCTGGCTGGGCCATTCAAGAACAGTCACGGAGTTGTTGTGAAGCCACTCCCTTCGTTATTTTAGCTGTGTGCTTAGGGTCATTGTCTTGTTGGAAGGTAAACCTTCGGCCCAGTCTGAGGTCCAGAGCACTCTGGAGAAGGTTTTTGTCCAGGATATCCCTGTACTTGGCCGCATTCATCTTTCCCTCGATTGCAACCAGTCGTCCTCCCTGCAGCTGAAAAACACCCCCACAACATGATGCTGCCACCACCATGCTTCACTGTTGGGACTGTATTGGACAGGTGATGAGCAGTGCCTGGTTTTCTCCACACATACCGCTTAGAATTAAGGCCAAAAAGTTCTATTTTGGTCTCATCAGACCAGAGAATCTTATTTCTCACCATCTTGGAGTCCTTCAGGTGTTTTTTAGCAAACTCCATGCGGGCTTTCATGTGTCTTACACTGAGGAGAGGCTTCCGTCGGGCCACTCTGCCATAAAGCCCCGACTGGTGGAGGTCTGCAGTGATGGTTGACTTTCTACAACTTTCTCCCATCTCCTGACTGCATCTCTGGAGCTCAGCCACAGTGATCTTTGGGTTCTTCTTTACCTCTCTCACCAAGGCTCTTCTCCCCCGATTGCTCAGTTTGGCCGGACGGCCAGCTCTAGGAAGGGTTCTGGTCGTCCCAAACATCTTCCATTTGAGGATTATGGAGGCCACTGTGCTCTTAGGAACCTTAAGTGCAGCAGAAATCTTTTTGTAACCTTGGCCAGATCTGTGCCTTGCCACAATTCTGTCTCTGAGCTCTTCAGGCAGTTCCTTTGACCTCATGATTCTCATTTGCTCTGACATGCATTGTGATCTGGAAGGTCTTATATAGACAGGTGTGTGGCTTTCCTAATCAAGTCCAATCAGTATAATCAAACACAGCTGGACTCAAATGAAGGTGTAGAACCATCTCAAGGATGATCAGAAGAAATGGAAAGCACCTGAGTTAAATATATGAGTGTCACAGCAAAGGGTCTGAATACTTAGGACCATGTGATATTTCAGTTTTTCTTTTTTAATAAATCTGCAACAATGTCAACAATTCTGTGTTTTTCTGTCAGTATGGGGTGCTATGTGTACATTCATGAGGAAGAAGAATGAACTTAAATGATTTTAGCAAATGGCTGCAATATAACAAAGAGTGAAAAATTTAAGGGGGTCTGAATACTTTCCGTACCCACTGTATATCCTAACACATTACCCAGTCCATACCAGTATAGATCCTAACACATTACCCATTCCATACCAGTATAGATCCTAACACACTACCCAGTCCATACCAGTATAGATCCTAACACATTGCCCAGTCCATACCAGTATAGATCTTAACACATTACCCAGTCCATACAGGTTTAAATATCCAGCATGATATTTTTCCTCATTGAGTTCTGATGTGTTCCTTCAGTCCCCCCCCCCATTCCCAGGCCTTCTCCCTCCTGTCTGTATATAGTAATTAACACAGGATTGCGCTCAGATTTCATTTGATAACACCCCCACCCACAATTTCTGCTTCCTGGACAGGATAAGTATAGGAAGGAGATGGGGGGGACAATAATCAAACCCTGCACATTCGATTGTGAGAGTGATCCTGTGTAAACTCCCATGTGCAGAGAGGAGATGGAGCACAGCCAGCACCTCCTCCCACCTCTCTGCCTCACTGCTGCTATCTATTCTATTGCCATGGCAAAACTGAAAGCCGCTGTCTGACACGTCCTTAGCAACCGATGACATCATCAGTTGGTAGGCCATGGGCGGGCGGCCCACTCAGCTTTCAGTTTTGTCAATGCAATAGTACAGATGGCAGCAGGGAGGAGGAGAGAGTCGGGAGGAGGTGTGGGCTGTGCGCTCTTACTCCTCCCCCCCGCCATTCCCAGGCCTTCTTCCTCCTGTCTGTATATAGGAATTAACACAGGATTGCGCTCAGATTCCGCTATACAGGGTTTGATTACACCCCATCCACAATTTCTGCTTCCTGGACAGGATGAGTATAGGAAGGAGATGGGGGGGGGGGGGGGGGACAATAATCAAACCCTGCACATTCGAATGTGAGAGTGATCCTGTGTAAACTCCCATGTGCAGAGAGGAGAGGAAGCACAGCCAGCACCTCCTCCCACCTCTCTGCCTTGCTGCTGCTATCTATACTATTACCATGGCAAAACTGAAAGCTGTTGCCTGGCCTGTCCTTAGCAACCGTTGACATCATCGGTTGGTAGGACATGGCGAGCGGCCCACTCAGCTTTCAGTTTTGTCATTGCAATAGTACAGATGGCAACAGGGAGGAGGAGAGAGCCGGGAGGAGGTGTGGGCTGTGCGCTCTTCGCCCCCCATTCCCAGGCCTTCTCCCTCCTGTTTGTATATAGGAATTAACACAGGATTGCGCTCAGATTCCACTGTACAGGGTTTGATAACACCCCCCCCCCCCATCCCCACACCCAGAATTTCGGCTTCCTGGACAGGAGAAGTGTAGGAAGGAGATGGGGGGCAGTAATCAACCCCTGTACATTTGGATGTGAGAGTGGCCCTGTGTTAACTCCCATGTGCAGAGAGGAGAGAGAGAGTACAGCCCGCACCTCCTCCCGGCTCTCTCTGCCCCCCTGCTGCTATCTATATTATTGCCAAGGAAAACCTGAAAAGACATATCAGGCAACAGCTTTAGTTTTCCCATAACAATAGTACAGGTAGCAGCTGGGAGGCCATGGGCGGGCGGCCCACTCAGCTTTCAGTTTTGTCATTGCAATAGTACAGA
Source organism: Pelophylax lessonae (assembly GCF_965119305.1). Lineage (NCBI taxonomy): Eukaryota > Metazoa > Chordata > Amphibia > Anura > Ranidae > Pelophylax > Pelophylax lessonae. The sequence goes on along the minus strand of NC_138768.1, from coordinate 15,159,237 downwards.
TGTCAACAGGGAGGAGAGACATGGGAGGAGGTGTGGGCTGTGCGCACTTCCTTCCCCCCATTCCCACGCCTTCTCCCTCCTGTCTGTATATGAGAATTAACACAGTATTGCGCTCAGATTCCACTGTACAGGGTTTGATATCACCCCCCCCCCCAACCCCACACCCACAATTTCTGCTTCCTGGACAGGAGAAGTGTAGAAAGGAGATGGGGGGCAGTAATCAACCCCTGTACATTCGAATGTGCGAGTCCCATGCACAGAGAGGAGAGAGAGCACAGCCCGCACCTCCTCCCGGCTCTCTCTGCCCCCCTGCTTCTATCTATATTATTGCCATGGAAAACCTGAAAGGACATATCCGGCAACAGCTTTAGTTTTCCCATAAGAATAGTACAGGTAGCAGCAGGGAGGCGGAGAGAGCCGGGAGGAGGTGCGTGCTGTGCTCTCTCTCTCCTCTCTGCGCAGGGCAGTTAGCACAGGATCCCCCTCAGACAGGACTGTTGCCTCAGCACCCCTGAGGACTCTTCACAGGACCCCTCAATATAAAACACTGATCTAGGCATCTATGAGCACTGAGGGTTAAAGGAGATTGCATCGGGTTGCAAAGTGTAGCCAGCTTCATTGCCGGTCACTTTGTGATTACCTGGCATCTGGCAGCACAGCTGGCACATCTCATACATGTTCTCTGTAGTACAATCACATTGCTCCAAACCAAATTTTACACAAACAGACGCGCTGCACACCTGAGGAAAAAGAAGATACAATACAGTCATTGGCCGGTTATAAAGCAAAACTCCGCCCAAAATGAAAATTTGGCTTCCATCCAATAAGGAGGTTAAAGCCTATCTCAGGTCAGTTTGTAACATCATATATTCATTTCCACATTGTATGTCAATTATCTCTATCCTACGCCTATTACTCTGAACCATCCTCATCAACTATGTAACTATCCTAAAGTTTGTGAAGATCCCCACACATTTACTTCCCTGAATTGTGTGACAAGTAGTCACTGTGCCCTGTAAGTAGGCACTGCTGTGTCACACATTTCACAGAGCCTGCCTTCTAAACTACAGAGGAGAGGAGGAGCTTCAGGAGGCGGAGTCAGTACAGGAATCACTGCTTGCAGGCAAGCAAGGTACCATGGGACATGTAGTCCTTAGAAATGGAGGAGAAGCTGCAATATGAAGTTGTGGGAAGAGACGGCCAGGAGATAGGCAGCACTCACAACGTTAAAGGAGATTGATTCAAGTAAACTTATATCCGAATATAAAAAATATATATATATTGTTTGCTTTGTTATTACAATGTTGATGTCATAAAGTGTATGCTGTGGCCATAAATTTCCTTTAACCACTTGCCGACCAGCAGTTATACGGGCGCAGGTCGGCGGGTTCCCGCAAATCGCTGTACCTCTACGGCGGAAGCGATCCTGGGGGCGGGCGTGCACGCCCACTCGCCAGCGGGGAAGCCGGTCCACAGGGCCGGAAGCCACGATTGCCCCCCCGGGCCGGTGCTACCACTAGGCAAACTAGGCAGCCACCTAGGCCGCACTGGCACCTAGGGCGCAGTCACGGCCACTGGTTTCCCTACTCTCTGGCATGGCCAGATCTAGGGGGTTGCTAGAGTTGGCTAGGCCCCCTGGATTTCAGTTGTGCCCCCCAGGCCAGTCTTTCCATGGATGCTGTGCCTTACTGCTGAGCAGTGAAGCCTGCAAAGAAGAAATGACAGGAGAGAGACGGGAGGTGCAGGCTGTGCTTTCCTCTCCTGTCAGTGGAGCGATCCTCCATAAAGCAGATGACACAGAATCGCTCCTACATCGGCATGTTCAGTGTTTAATTCATTCCCTGGCTCCCTGCTTCCGAGAGATGAGCTGTCATGGTAAGCTGGGAGGATTTTGGAGAGGTTTTAGCTAGAGGAGGGACTTGGGTGAATTTATCCTAGGTGGGGGGATTGAAGGAAGAAGATTGTTGCTGGGGGCGGAGATTGGGTGGGGGGGGGGGTTGTGCTAAGAGAGAGGATTGTGGGGGGGGGGGGAGAATGGGATTTATACTAAGAGGGGGGATTTGGGGGAGATTTGTGCTAGGAGAAGGGATTGGGGGGATTTGTGTTGGGAGGGGGGATTTGGGGGGAGGATTTGTGCTAGGGTGGAAAATTTGCAGGGAAAGAGGATGTGTGCTAGGAGGGGTGAGTTTTTTTTTTTTTTTTTTGGGGGGGGGGGTGCAAGTAGCTGGTTTTGCCTAGGGTGCAAAATAGTCTTGCACCAGCTCTGTTGCCCCGTGAAGAGAGAACGGAGGTCTGCTGTTGTAAACACAGCAGACCCTTTTTCTCTCTGGTATCAATACAGAGCCCCTGTGTTCCTACTATTTGGGAACACAGGTCTCTGTGTTGATTTCACAAGCCCATCCCCCTCACAGTTAGAAAACATCCCCTCGGACAGTGATGACGAACCTTGGCACCCCAGATGTTTTGGAACTGCATTTCCCACGACGCTCATGTACCCTGCATTGTAGATGAGCATCATGGGAAATGGAGTTCCAAAACATCTGGGGTGCCAAGGTTCTCCATCACTCCCCTAGGCTCACATTTAACCCTTTGTTCATCCACTGTGTTAACCCCTTCCCTGCCAGTGTCATTATTACAGTAACAGTGCATATTTTTAGCACTGATTACTGTAGTAATGTCACTGGTCCCCCCAAAAGTGTCAGTTAATGTCCGATCTCTCCGCCGCAATGTCGCAGTCACACTAAAAATCGCTGATCGCCGCCATTACTAGTGAAAAAAAAAAAAAAGAAGTATGACATAAATATTTCCCCTAGTTTGTAGACGCGATAACTTTTGCGCAAACCAATCAATATACACTTATTCAAATTCTTTTTACCAAAAATATGTATCAGAAAACAAATTGGCCTAAAATGATGAAAAATTTTGATTTTTAATTGTTTTTTTTTTTTTTCATTGGGAATGTTATATAGCTGAAAGTAAAAAATATTTTCGCTCTTTTTTTGTTTATAGCGCAAAAAAATAAAAAAAATCGCAGAGGGGATCAAAAACCACCAAAAGAAAGCTCTATTTGTGGGGGAAAAAAGGACATCAATGTTATTTCGGTACAGCATCGCACGACCGCGCAATTGTCAAAGTAGCACAATGCCGAATTGCAAAAAATGGCCTGGTCATTAAAGGGGGAAAACCTTCCGGTCCAGAAGTGGTTAATGTGCGATTATTACAGGCTCTGGATGGAATTGTGTTGCCGATTTAGCAATGGTCAGCAGAGTAATGTTAATTTTTAATTTAGTTTTAGTCAGTCTTTTGACTAAAATGTCATTTAGTTTTAGTCGTATTTTAGTCATCTGAATTGTTTTAGTTTTAGTCGTATTTTAGTCATCTGAAATGTTTTAGTTTTAGTCGTATTTTAGGCAACTAAAATAGTGTTAATTTAGTCGACGAAAATATTTTCGTCGACAAAATTAACACTGGAAGAGATGAACTCCTCTATCACTAGTGCCATCTAGTGGCCAAATTGTAGTATGGTTTTCTGAAATACCTCAAGGGGAAATTACACTGCATTTTGGCCACTAGGTAGTGCTAATGATACAGGAGTTAATCTATTGGAAAACATACAGTAACCTTTCATTCAGCTTGCACAAATATTTCTGACATTTGTGAAACAAATGTCTCTTTTGTATCTCCTTCCTCCTCGCAAGATGCTTTAGCATGTATACCATGATGCACATGCACAGCTCAGTGTAGACTCTTGGTTAGGGTTGCCACCTCATCCCTTTATACCTGAAAATATACAGTATCTCACGAAAGTAAGTACACCCTCACATTTTTGTAAATATTTTATTCTATCTTTCCATGTGACAACACTGAAGAAATGACACTTTGCTACAATGTAAAGTAGTGAGTGTACAGCTTGTATAACAGTGTAAATTTGCTGTCCCCTCAAAATAACTCAACACACAGCCATTAATGTCTAAACCGCTGGCAACAAAAGTGAGTACACCCTTAAGTGGAAATGTCCAAATTGGGCCCAATTAGCCATTTCCCTCCCCGGTGTCATGTGACTCGTTAGTGTTACAAGGTCTCAGGTGTGAATGGGGAGCAGGTGTGGTAAATTTGGTGTTATCGCTCTCACTGGTCACTGGAAATTCAACATGGCACCTCATGGCAAAGAACTCTCTGAGGATCTGAAAAAAAAAAAAGAATTGTTGCTCTACATAAAGATGGGCTAGGCTATAAGAAGATTGCCAAGACCCTGAAACTGAGCTGCAGCACGGTGGCCAAGACCATACAGCAGTTTACCAGGACAGGTTCCACTCAGAACAGGCCTCGCCATGGCCGACCAAAAACGTTGAGTGCACATGCTAAGCGTCATATCCAGAGGTTGTCTTTGGGAAATAGACGTATGAGTGCTGCCAGCATTGCTGCAGAGGTTGAAGGGGTGGGGGGTCAGCCTGTCAGTGCTCAGACCATACGCCGCGCACTGCATCAAATTGGTCTGCATGGCTGTCATACCAGAATGAAGCCTCTTCTAAAGATGATGCACAAGAAAGCCCGCAAACAGTTTGATGAAGACAAGCAGACTAAGGACATGGATTACTGGAACCATCTCCTGTGCTCTGATGAGACCAAGATGAACTTATTTAGTTCAGATGGTGTCAAGCGTGTGTGGCGGCAACCAGGTGAGGAGTACAAAGACAAGTGTGTCTTGCCTACAGCCAAGCATGGTGGTGGGAGTGTCATGGTCTGGGGCTGCATGAGTGCTGCCGGCACTGAGGAGCTACAGTTCATTGAGGGAACCATGAATACCAACATGTACTGTGACATACTGAAGCAGAGCATGATCCCCTCCCTTCAGAGACTGGGCCGCAGGGCAGTATTCCACCATGATAATGACCCCAAACACACCTCCAAGACGACCACTGCCTTGCTAAAGAAGCTGAGGGTAAAGGTGATGGACTGGCCAAGCATGTCTCCAGACCTAAACCCTATTGAGCATCTGTGGGGCATCCTCAAACAGTAGGTGGAGGAGGGCAAGGTCTCTAACATCCACCAGCTCCGTGATGTCGTCATGGAGGAGAGGAAGAGGACTCCAGTGGCAACCTGTGAAGCTCTGGGGAGCTCCATGCCCAAGAGGGTTAAGGCAGTGCTGGAAAATAATGGTGGCCACACAAAATATTGACACTTTGGGCCCAATTTGGACATTGTCACTTACGGGTGTACTTACTTTTGTTGCCAGCGGTTTAGACATTAATGGCTGTGTGTTGAGTTATTTTGAGGGGACAGCAAATTTACACTGTTATACAAGCTGTACACTCACTACTTTACATTGTAGCAAAGTGTCATTTCTTCAGTGTTGTCACATGAAAAGATATAATAAAATATTTACAAAAATGTGAGGGGCGTACTTACTTTCGTGAGATACTGTACTATTACACAGGTTCTGTGGCTGATTAGTGTGGTAATGAAACTCACTTGGTGCTTTATCTGCATTAAATTAGCCTCAGAACCTGTGTAATTAATATGTGTTCGGGTTTAAAGGGATGAGGTGGCAACCCCACTCTTGGCACTCCTCAGTGGCAGGATGAATGAACTCCTGTGCACATGCATGGCAGTTATTTCTTCCTGACCCTGACCCTGAGCCCAGATAAAGTCGGGGAAAAGATGTTAGCATTGGTGATGGAGCATGCGGATGTCTCATCCCTGGAAGGTTAAAGTTTTAGGATGGTGGTTTATTGTTGGACATCATTTGGCTATCGCTGATTACAAAGCTCCTAGGCATACACACACAGACATCACACACACTATACACAGTGCAGGTACACTGTGTTATATACTCATCATAGCAGTACACCCAGAGATATTACTTCTAATAAGGTTTTGTCCTATTACCCCATTCAGGCATATTCTGGTTCCATAGTTGCACAAGGTGTAGTTGCTCTTCGGGGTGGGAATGGGGCATTTGGCTGACTCTCCTGTGCAGACATCTGCAAAACTGCATTCCGCCTCATCGCGACAGCGCTCTCCTTTAGATTTAAGTTCACACCGCTGGCTGCAGCATTGTCCTTGGCTGGGACTGCAGAGATGAGGTTATAGGCTATTAGGTATACATTAAATATTGGTATATATACAGTATGTATATACATATATGTGTATGTGTGTTATAATACTAGAATACACACATCAGTCTAGTGTCAGGCTGTAAGTCCCCCACTAGATATACAATATAATAAATACATGCATATGTACAGTATATATGATAACAGTGCAGCCTTACCTCTCAGGGGTGGTTGTGTGCTGTTATTCACTTGTATTCCCACTGTCAGAACAAACATATCCGCCTAGCATCAGGGTTTAAGGCCCCCCTATTGGGTATACATTATAATCAATATATGTACAGTATGCGTATATGTGTGTGCCGGGGCGCAGTTTGGCATGTTCTCCATGGGCTCTAGATGACCTTGTCCCGGTACTGGGGGGCGCAGTTTGGCATGTTCGTCCCAGGGCTCTAGGTGACCTTGTCCCAGCATTGGGGGGGGGGGGTGCAGTTTTGGAATGTTCTCCCTAGGCTCTAGATGACCTTGTCCCGGCACTGGGGGGGTGCAGTTTGGCATGTTCGCCCAGGGCTCTAGATGACCTTGTCCCGGCACTGGGGGGGTGCAGTTTGGCATGTTCGCCCAGGGCTCTAGATGACCTTCTCCAGGCACTGGGGGCACAGTTTGGCATGTTTTCCCTGGGCTCTTGATGACCTTGTCCCAGCACTGGGGGGCGCAGTTTGGCATGTTCACCCTGGGCTCTAGATGACCTTGTCCTGGCACTGGGGGGCACAGTTTGGAATGTTCTCCCTGGGCTCTAGATGACCTTTTCCCGAATCTGGGGGTTGCAGTTTGGCATAATCTCCCAGGGCTCTGGATGACCTTGTCCTGGCACTGAGGGGCGCAGTTTGGAAGGTTCTCCCTGGGCTCTAGATAACCTTGTCTCGGCACTGAGGGGGGTGCAGTTTGGCATGTTCTCCCTGGGCTCTAGTAGACCTTGTCCCGGCACTGAGGGGGCGCAGTTTGGCATGTTCTTCCTGGGCTCTGGATGACCTTGTCCTGGCACTGTGTGGGTATGTAAAGTATATATCATACCTCCCAATTTTTTTAAATTGGAATGAGGGACACCTATAAGCAAAGGTATTTAGGTATAGGGCACACCCCCTGCTACGCCCACTTAAAGGAGAATTATACAAAAAAAGATTAGTTAAATTTAAAAGTGCTTTTTTTACCACTACTATTCCTTTATGCTGGCTTTTGAAATTTACAGATACAACAATTTAGAAATTGGATGAAAGGTTTAGCACTAGGAATGAGGAAGAAAGATGGACAGAGGGGCTTTGTTCTAAATCAGGGAGAGTTCCTCAAAATCAGGGATAGTTGGGAGCGATATCTGTGTGTATATATATATATAGTGTATGTGTATATATACACTATATTACTAAAAGTGACGGAGAGAATCCAAGCAAATAACAAAGCTCAAGTAATCCCTTAGTGGTGAAGCTGCATTATTATAATGAAAGAATGTCGATGTTTATAGATGCTATTAATGATGTCACCCACCTGCACTGTTTTCCTGGTTTTAATGTACACTGTAGACCCTCTTCAGCATTGGCGCTGTAACAACAGGTGTCATTGTCATTGAACCCTACGTCACATTGTTCCCCAGCTTCTACAATCTGGTTGCCACACGTTGGCCGGTCACTCTCTGCAATGAGAAGTACATGTTATCCACTGAGACTTTTTTTTTTTTCTAGATCAGGAGTCTCCAAGATGTAGCCCAGGGGCTGAATGCGGCCCTTTTCTTGCCTTTATCCAGCTCTGGGGCACTATTCCTTCCACTGACACAACAAATGGGCCACTATTGCTCCCCATAATACCAGAGATGGGCCACTGTTACTCCCACTGACGTCAGGACAATTTCTGCCCCCACTGGCCACAGTTTAGCCCTCCTAAATTTTGAAGGACAGTAAGCTGGCCCTTTGTTTAGAAAGTTTGGGGTCCCTTGCTCTAGATCAGGGGTGTCAAACTTAACTTCATCGAGAGCCGTATTAGGATTGCACTCAAAGGGCCGGCTGCATCTGTACTAGATGTCCAGAGTATCCCAAACCCCTTAAATCAGATGTTTAGAGTCCACCCCCATACTCTCTTACATAAAAGTGCACCCCCTTACCTTGTGTTGCTGCTTGGAAGAAGTTGGTGGCAGAGCTGGGAAGCAGAAAGTGCAGGGTCTGCAGGAGGCCCAAAGGAGGGCTGGAGCTCTACTGCAGCTCCAGAAGAGGTGTGAGGGCCACATGAAATGGCCTGGAGGACTAGATTCGGCCCGCGGGCCTTGTGTTTGACACATGTGCTCTAGAGCATTACTATAGATATAATATACACTATATTACCAAAAAGTATTGGGACGCCTGCCTTTACAAGCACATGAACTTTAACTGCATCCCAGTCTTAGTCCGTAGGGTTCAATATTGAGTTGGCTCCACCCTTTGCAGCTATAGCAGCTTCAACTCTTCTGGGTAGGCTGTCCACAAGGTTTAGAAGAGTGTCTATGGGAATGTTTGACTATTCTTCCTCCAAAAGCACATTTGTGAGGTCAGGCACTGATGTTGGACGAGAAGGCCTGGCTCGCAGTCTCCACTCTAATTCATCCCAAAGGTGTTCTATCAGGTTGAGGTCAGGACTCTGTGCAGGCCAGTTAAGTTCCTCCACCACAAACTCACTCATCCATGTCTTTATGGACCTTGCTTTGTGCACTGGTGCGCAGTCATGTTGGAACAGGAAGAGGCCGTCCTCAAACTCCTCCCACAAAGTTGGGAGCAAGAAATTGTCCAAAATGTCTTGGTATGCTGACACCTTAAGAGTTCCCTTTACTGGAACTAAGAGGCCAAACCCAACCCCTGAAAAACAACCCCACACCATAATCCCCCCTCCACCAAATAATTAGGACCAGTGCACAAAGCAAGGTCCATAAAGACATGGATGAGCGAGTTTGGGGTGGATGAACTTGACTGGCCTGCACAGTCAACCCGACAGAACACCTTTGGGATGAATTAGAGCGCAGACTGCGAGCCAGGCCTTCTGGTCCAACATCAGTGCCTGACCTCACATATGCACTTCTGGAAGAATGGTCAAACATTCCCATAGACACACTCCTAAACCTTGTGGACAGCCTTCCAAGAAGAGTTGAAGCTGTTATAGCTGCAAAGGGTGGGCCAACTCAATATTGAACCCTACGGACTAAGACTGGGATGCCATTAAAGTTCAAGTGTGTGTAAAGGCAGGCGTCCCAATACTCTTGACAATATAGTGTATACAGTGCCTTGCAAAGTATTCAGCCCCCTTGAACTTTGCGACCTTTTGCCACATTTCAGGCTTCAAACATAAAGATATAAAACTGTAATTTCTTGTGAAGAATCAACAACAAGTGGGATACAATCATGAAGTGGAACGAAATTTATTGGATATTTCAAACTTTTTTAACAAATAAAAAACTGAAAAATTGGGCGTGCAAAATTATTCAGCCCCCTTAAGTTAATACTTTGTAGCGCCACCTTTTGCTGCGATTACAGCTGTAAGTCGCTTGGGGTATGTCTCTATCAGTTTTGCACATCGAGAGACTGAAATTTTTGCCCATTCCTCCTTGCAAAACAGCTCGAGCTCAGTGAGGTTGGATGGAGAGCGTTTGTGAACAGCAGTTTTCAGTTCTTTCCACAGATTCTCGATTGGATTCAGGTCTGGACTTTGACTTGACCATTCTAAGACCTGGATATGTTTATTTGTGAACCATTCCATTGTAGATTTTGCTTTATGTTTTGGATCATTGTCTTGTTGGAAGACAAATCTCCGTCCCAGTCTCGGGTCTTTTGCAGACTCCATCAGGTTTTCTTCCAGAATGGTCCTGTATTTGGCTCCATCCATCTTCCCATCAATTTTAACCATCTTCCCTGTCCCTGCTGAAGAAAAGCAGGCCCAAACCATGATGCTGCCACCACCATGTTTGACAGTGGGGATGGTGTGTTCAGGGTGATGAGCTGTGTTGCCTTTACGCCAAACATAACGTTTTGCATTGTTGCCAAAAAGTTTGATTTTGGTTTCATCTGACCAGAGCCCCTTCTTCCACATGTTTGGTGTCTCCCAGGTGGCTTGTGGAAAACTTTAAACTTCACTTTTTATGGATATCTTTAAGAAATGGCTTTCTTCTTGCCACTCTTCCATAAAGGGCAGATTTGTACAGTATACGACTGATTGTTGTCCTATGGACAGAGTCTCCCACCTCAGCTGTAGATCTCTGCAGTTCATCCAGAGTGATCATGGGCCTCTTGGCTGCATCTCTGATCAGTCTTCTCCTTGTATGAGCTGAAAGTTTAGAGGGACGGCCAGGTCTTCGTAGATTTGCAGTGGTCTGATACTCCTTCCATTTCAATATTATCGCTTGCACAGTGCTCCTTGGGATGTTTAAAGCTTGGGAAATCTTTTTATATCCAAATCCGGCTTTAAACTTCTCCACAACAGTATCTCGGACCTGCCTGGTGTGTTCCTTGTTCTTCATGATGCTCTCTGCGCTTTAAACGGACCTCTGAGACTATCACAGTGCAGGTGCATTTATACGGAGACTTGATTACACACAGGTGGATTCTATTTATCATCATTAGTCATTTAGGTCAACATTGGATCATTCAGAGATCCTCACTGAACTTCTGGAGAGAGTTTGCTGCACTGAAAGTAAAGGGGCTGAATAATTTTGCGCGCCCAATTTTTCAGTTTTTTATTTGTTAACAAAGTTTGAAATATCCAATAAATTTCGTTCCACTTCATGATTGTGTCCCACTTGTTGTTGATTCTTCACAAAAAATTACAGTTTTATATCTTTATGTTTGAAGCCTGAAATGTGGCAAAAGGCTGCAAAGTTCAAGGGGGCCGAATACTTTCGCAAGGCACTGTATATAAATGTACAGAGAGTTCTAATTTAATTTTGCCTGGTGTAGGCCATTTCGGCTAAAATGTATTTCTTAGTGTAGTACTGGTTCTCATCATTGTCCACTAGGGACGCTATGTCATAATTCTTGCCTTTTGACTAGGATGGCTGGCTGTATAGTATCCATGCTGGTATGATGGGTGTCCTGAGGGCCCTTCTTGTTGAAAAGAATCCGAATTAAGCACCCACTGGTATTTCTCTGGTGTGACGGGGTTCTGAGGGGCCCAGTGCCTCCTGCTTCAGGCCTTGTCTGGCCAAGGGTTGTGGAAGCAGAGAGCCTGCGGTGTCAAGCGCCCCCTGGCAGTGGCACCCCAGTGGTGCTCTTAGTTTTACTATGGATTTGTGACGCCACTGTGAAAATGGGCATCATGCCACAACAAAACTTGCTTTTTCCTCACAGTTCCTCATGGGCTAGGCCCTTTGGTCTATACTGGGGCAATTTTTGCTATCAGGCGGCAAAGGTCTAGACACTGCACATGCACTGCCAACTTTTTTCTACTTTTCTCCATGCACTTATATACAGTATGTGTGATTTTTTATTCGAGGATTCTAGGGTGTTAGTCTTGTAGGCTACCCTCGGGGGGATTGTGGCCCATAGTTTCCCTTCTCTCCTGCCTTAGGGTTCTTTCCTCGGGAAAGCCCTCTAAGTAGTACTAGTACTCACTGGTTGGATCAGAAGGGTGCACCGGGCCTTTTGGCTAGGAGGACTTGTGTGTACCTTACCCCATCAGGAGTCTTATGCCCTAGGGCAGTGGTCCTCAACTCCAGTCCTCAGGGCCCACTAACAGGCCGGATTTTAAGTATTACCTTGGGGAGATGCAGACTAGAATACTGCAATCACTGAGCAGCAAATGTTATCACCTGGGATGTATATCAGTTATCTTGCAAACCTGGCCTGTTAGTGGGCCTTGAGGGCCAGGGTTGAGGACCACTGCCCTAGGGGGTCAGGGAAGGGTCCTTCCTCTTCGGGAGGGGACCGTCAGAGAGGTTTTCATTGAGCTAAACGCACCCCCATTGTTTCATTTTGGCTTTTTTTAGGAACATTATGGTCCTGGATCGTAGGACACTGTTACGCCCAGTTCACACATGACAGATTTGAAGCTCGTTATGAAGCTTCATCAAATGCACTTCAATGTTTAACACTAGGATTTCCGTTATATTCAATAGTTCCTGTTTACACTAGAGCACGTCTCGAAAAAAGTACATGAGCTTTTTTGGGGGCAGAACCACGCGTTTTGTCCACAATAGACTTCAATGGGAGTGTCTGAAAAATGCACCAAATCAGAGGCGTAACTAGAACCTTCAGGGCCCCGGTGCAAGAAACCTGGCTGGGGCCCTTCCTTTCAAGCCTGGGGTTCTTCCCACTGATCCTGGGGCCCTTTACTCTCGTTGTGGGGCCTTTATTATGGTCCCGCAGCAGCACCCTTTCACAAGTTCTGCAGTGGGCCCCCTTCCTGCCATCATGGGGCCTCCCCACGGTGGTGCAATGCCAGGGCCCGGTCGCAAGTGTGACCTTTGCGATCCTGGAAGTTCACCCACTGGTGTCAGTAGTTTTTATTTATTTTTTATTTTTAATTGTATTATTTTTTATCATTTATTTTTATTTTTTTTACAATGTCACTGACTATGACTCTGTCCATTCAGAAAAGGAAGTTGCTGGTAAATTACATATTTACTGACCCCTTCCTGGTTCTCTATTGTGACACATCCCCTGCAGCAGCCGGCAGGAGAGGGGAGGGAGCACAGTGGGGGGGTCCAGGGGAGCACACAAGGGCCCAGAGACAGCAGAACACAAGTGAACTGGATAGGAGGAGTGGCGGGGGCAGCATACAGAGGAACCAATCTCCTCCATTTTCCTCCTGCAGCTACAGGAGGATAAAGGAGGACAGTGATTTCTCTACATGCTGCCCCCACCACCCCTCCTATCCAGGTGTACAGGGGAGCCGCACAGGCCCCCTGGACCATGGGGTTGGGGTTGCAATTGCAACCCCTGTAGTTATGCCCCTGCGCCAAAGACCAAACATGTTTTCCTGCCTAGTAACTAGCTTTCCATTGGCTAACAATAAAAAAAAAGTTCAAGCCTGACATCTGCACTCAAAACACTTAAAGACGCTCAGCTCAAGTCAAAGGCATAACTAGAACTTTCAGAGCCCCGGGGCAAGAAACCATAAAGGGCCTCCCTGACCCCCGGTGGCAGAGCGCCAGGGCCCAGTCGCAAGTGTGACGTTTGAGACATGGTAGTTCTGCCACTGGCTCAAGTGTTGGCCCTAAATGAGCCACCGGTCTGTATTTCACCACTTTCCAAATAGGTACAAATCACACCCACTGTTAGTTTGGCTCCACCCAGACCCAGATTTATGCAGGGAATGCCCATCAAGCCCGCTATAATGGCTGGTCCCATACAAACCCCTGCCTCTAAACATGTGAAGACTGCCTATTCATGTATGTGGAGTAATTTAAATAAGGTTGATGATGTAATCCCTGGATTACATCATCAGATGCCCAGACTGTCCTGGCCAAACCAGGACATTCATCATGTATGGCAGTATTGTTGGTAGTGGTAATGGTGTTGGAAGATTTATACACAGTACTTGCTGCTGACTTACCAACAAAGCATTGATCCTTCTTTATTTTCAGGAGTGATGAAATATAATAAATGGAGCAAGGAGAGAACTTGTCATTGTTGTACTGATTCCCGTCCACGGCGCGTGGAAACATCAAATAATTTCCATACGGACTATTCACAGCGTGCTTTGCACATTCTGTATCTCCATCATGCTGAAATAAAAACAAAATGCTATTAGTTTTATATTATTGTGTCCAACCATGGAGCTGGGGATTTCTGAGGTCTGTACATCTGCTGTTCCCATTATGAGGGGTTCCCACCATCCCTGTGCCAAATCCCGGGTTTGTACAAATGCTGTTCTCATTATGAGGGGTTCCTATCATCCCTGCACTGAGTTCCCAGGTCTTTACACCTGCTGTGCCCATTATGAGGGGTTCACGCCATCCCTGTGCTGAGTTCCAAGGGCTGTACACCTGCTGTGCCCATTATGAGGAGTTCACACCATCCCTGTGCTGTGTCCCCAGGTCTGTACACCTGCTGTGCCCATTATGAGGGGTTCCCACCATCCCTGTGTTGTGTTCCCAGGTTTGTACACCTGCTGTGCCCATTATGAGGGGTTCCCACCATCCCTGTGCTGTGTTCCCAGGTCTGTACACCTGCTGTGCCCATTATGAGGGTTAATTTTGTTTATTGGAAATTCTTACAAACAATCAACTTATATACAATAAAACCATAATAAATAAATTATAAATAACATATTTACAAAATAATTGAATATAACTATACAAAACAAGAACATAATAAATAAACCAAATTGCACACAGCATAAACCCTACGAGAGAGCCGGACTAAGAAACTTCACCATGCATGGAGCCTTTAATCAAAAATTATATTTTAGGACTGATTTTCAGCTGATAACATTATTGGGTGCCACTTTTAACAGATAATTGAGGCAGCCGTTTCTTAGCCTGACTACTCTCTCCCCCTGGAGAACCAGTGCGCTTCACTGCACCCTGCGACTCATCATCCATGGAAGATTCTGTACTCAACAAGTCCCATTCATCGTCCTCATCTGACAGGACCCCAAACTTATTTGTCAAAGGCAAAACTTCAGGACTGTGAGTAGCTGAACACTTTTTTTTTCCTTCTTTTGCCCTTCTTTCTTTTCTCCTCCAACCATTCCACATCCCCCTTGGACAAATTGGAAATAACAGTTTCCCCACTCTCACCCTCCCCTTCACCCCCACTCTCCCTTACCTTATCTGCCACCAGGCCAGCCTCTTCACCATTCTCCCCACTCCTCTGCACCCCATGGTCCCTAATAGAAGCCCTGCAATGTCTAGGGGAGGGGACTGGCACTGCACTTGATGCCCCTGCCTCAGCACCTCTTGCCGCCTCTGCAATTTTGGAAGACATAGACACAGAAAGATTGGACACATTCTTAGTAACCGATACCTTACATACAGACTGGGAAGACACTGACACACTGGGCATTGGCACAGACTGGGGCACCACAGACTGGGAAGACACTGACACACTGGGAATCGGCACAGACTGGGGCACCACAGACTGAGAAGACACTGACACACTGGGCATTGGCACAGACTGGGGCACTACAGACTGGGAAGACACAGGCACACTGGGTATTGGTACAGACTCGGAGGGAATCGCAGGCACCCTAGCTGCTGAGCTCTGAGCATCCTCCATGTCCAGACGGAAAAACTCTCTCATGAGCTCAGGCTGGTTGTGTACTGCCTCAGGACACTGGCTATAAGGATGCCCAACCGCATTGCACAAGTTGCACCTTATAATATTGCAATCTTTTGCCAAATGCCCTAAATCCTGACACAGAGAGCATTTCATTACTGGACAGGAGGATGCAAAGTGCCCTTTATCCCCACACTTATTGCACAGCTTTGGCTGGCCTGGATAGAATATGGTCAGTCTGTCCCTCCCCAGGAAAGCTGAGGATGGCAGATGCTGGATGACATTATCCATGACTCTTAGTTTTAGCTGCACAGACCATCCCCCCGTCCATATTCCTCGATCATCCATAATTTTGTGTAAGGGGTTCAGGATGTCTCCATATCTCCTCAGCCATACAGATAAATCCCCTTGCGGTATGGACTCATTGCGCACAAGAATCGTCACCATTTTAATAAGTGGCTGACGTGACACAACTTTGGGGATGAGCCCTTTCCAGTCCGGCAGGCTTCTACACACATGTTCATATTTCTCCCAAAATATGTCCAAAGACTCCGGACGGACAAAGGACAAATCATACTCATAGGAGCCGGTCGGACTGATCAGGGCAAAGATATCTGCAGGTTTAAAGCCCATCTGCAGAATCTTATCAACCACAGCTCTCCTATATGGCGGAATACCTTCGCCTTCCCATCTGAGCTGTACCACATTCCTCCTTTTAAATAATGAGGAAGATGAAACATTTCCATGCTCCTTCCCTGCTTGCACCCCCCTCCCAAACCCTTCAGCAGCACCAGCATAGGTTTTCCTCCCAGAAACATCAGCAATTACAGGATTGTCTTTAGACACAACCACACCTGATGACAAGGAGCCTGAATCAACCCTTGCAGTCTTTGGAGCAGCAGAGACAAGACCCACCCCCTCCCCCTTCTCTGAGCACTCAGCTGCTTTCCTGGGTTCAATCACAGCCTTGTCTACTGCAGACTCCAAAAAAGTTATAGTACTACTGCTCCCAGCATCTCCTCCACCATGCTCAGGAACAGCCACTGTATTTGGTCCAGGCAAAGCCTCTGCAATGTCCATGGTGCTCCTCTCTGCAGACTCTTCAACCAGAAACACACAGTTTTTTCCAATTTTCTCACCACTTGCATTTAAAAGTGGAATTTTTTCAGCAGGTGTATCAGGTTGCACTGCATGCTGCACATTGTCTATGGGTGTGGGCTGACAGCCCATAGCACTACAACCCTCAGCAAGCACATTGTCATTAAAGTTCACATCACCACCTTGCACACACACTGTACCTGCTTTCTGTGTTACCTCTGCAGTGTCATGGTTAATGGCGGGATCAAACTCCCTCCTGGTTGTTGCAGGCTTAATGGTGAATTTTCCTCTCTCCACAGGTCTCTCTCTCATAGGGCGAGGAACGGTATCCATCTCCTCATCTGGGGAATCTGCAGAAAAATGGAACTTTCTTCCATCCAGAGGGGATTCCAGCTCAGCGACGAACTCCAACATGCCAGTACCCCCCTCAACCTCCTGCTCAGATGTTCCACATTGCTGCTGCAGAGGGAGGGAGACAGAGGCCTCCGCCATTGGGGGCTCAGCAGATGTTTGAGGTGTTGAAGTGCTGGGCTCATCCTCCGGGCCCACTTTCTCACTCTCTGCTGACTCTGTCGGTACCTGAATCTCCTCACTGACTGGGTCACTCTCCATGCTGGAAACGGCTCCTCTCCTCATACGGCTGAAACGTTCCTCATTCCTGTATTTCTCCTGAAGTGCTTCACAGCTTTCCTTCAGAGAGCTCACCAACTCTTTCTGCTTCCTCAAAGCTTGCTCCAAGTCCTTCAATTCAGGCCTCAGAGCCGGTCTCTTCTTACTGTACAGTTTGGCACAATACAACTTTTTCTTTTTAAATTCTACTTTCAAAGTTGCCAATTTCTCCTCCTCTTTCTCAATCCGCCTCAGCTTTTCAACAGTCCTCCGTCTAAAGGTAGGCAGGGATTCACCCCTCCTTCGGCCGAGCTCCATGTCTTCCATAGTCTCAGGCCTATCCAGGGGGCCCCCGCCAGGGTCCTCCCCAGGATCCAGCATCCTTCCTGGGGCAGAGAAGCAACTCTAGCCCCTGGCTTCTGGAAGCCCACGAGCTAAGGAACCAGCAACCTCACACCTCGCTGTCAGGGAGTGGAATGGCAGTTTCCCACCATCCCTGTGCTGAGTTCCCAGGTCTGTACACCTGCTGTGCCCATTATGAGGAGTTCACACCATCCCTGTGCTGAGTTCCCGGGTCTTTACAGCTGCTGTGCTCATTATGAGGGGTTCCCCCATCCCTGTGCTGAGTTCCTGGGTCTGTACACCTGCTGTGCCCATTATGATCAATTCCCATCATCCCTGTGTTGGGTTTCCAGGTCTGTACACCTGCGGGCCCATTATGGGGGGGTCCCACCATCCCTGAGCTGGGTTCCCAGGTCTGTACACCTGCTGGGCACATTATGAGGGGTTCCCACCATCCCTGAGCTGGGTTCCCAGGTCTGTACACCTGTGGGCCCATTATGGGGGGGTCCCACCATCCCTGAGCTGGGTTCCCAGGTCTGTACACCTGCTGGGCACATTATGAGGGGTTCCCACCATCTCTGTGCTGAGTTCCCAGGTCTGTACACCTGCTGGGCACATTATGAGGGGTTCCCACCATCCCTGTGCTGAGTTCCTGGGTCTCTGGGAACTTTGAAGACATATGCAGTAAGGGGCCCTACCAGGCACCACTTATAACTAAAACATCACTGCCAGGTTGGATGGCCCCTTATGGAATTGATCATCTGCCCCTATGGATTAAAGTTTAACCACAGCCAAATATAAAATCCGGTAGTAAGCATTCATACATCCTAGTATTATTGTTTAAATGCAGGCAGTGTAAGTACCGGACTTGGTCCCAGTCTCTTACTGTCCCTATACAGCAGAATTAAGACTGGGAGAATGAGAAGTATCACAGTGATTGAGTCAGGTGTACTGCAGTGCAAAGAGCATGCTGATAGGTGGAGAGAGCAAACTGTCAGTGTGCAGTAAATTTCCATTTTCAGATAATACTTACAGGAGCACCCATGCTGTGCCCCAGTTCATGCGCCAGGGTGATATGGATGACCCTCTGCGGTAAGTACTGCCCATACTTCTGTATTGTCACCACTCCTGTATTCAGAGATGCCTTTTCTGTGTTGTTTTGCATTTTAGCATACTTAGAGCAAATTCCTCCTAAATTTCCTGCAAAAAGATAATGTAAAAATGGCAATAATGTTTCAATTCTGGTTCTTTTTAGATTTTTTTTTGGGTGTAATTATAAAAAAAAGAAATCTCAGAGCTAATTAGCCTGCAAAACTGCTTGGGCATTCGGTTTGTGTGAAGATATGCAGAATTGAATGTTACCAGACTATTTTCTCTCCAGGGTGAATGTTATTTTATTCGTACAGAATAGAACGGATCCGCAAATACCACAATATGGCCACTAGATGGAGCTGATAAACGTATTTACTATGATCGGCAACTCCATCTAGTGGCCATAATGTGGTATGTTCCTGAGCCACTCTATCTAGTGGGCACAATGTGGTATGTTCCCAAGCCACTCCATCTATTGGCCATAATGTGGTATGTTCCGGAGCCCCTCCATCTAGTGGCCATAATGTGGTATGTTCCCAGGCCACGCCATCTAGTGGCCATAATGTGGTACGTTCCTGAGCCACTCCATCTAGTGGTCATAATGTGGTATGTTCCCAAGCCCCTCTATCTAGTGGCCATAATGTTGTATATTCCCCAGCCATGCCATCTAGTGGCCATAATGTGGTATGTTCCCAGGCCACGCCATCTAGTGGCCATAATGTGGTACGTTCCTGAGCCACTCCATCTAGTGGTCATAATGTGGTATGTTCCCAAGCCCCTCTATCTAGTGGCCATAACGTTGTATATTCCCCAGCCATGCCATCTAGTGGCCATATTGTTGTATGTTCCCGAGCCCCTCTATCTAGTGGCCATAATGTGGTATCCTCCCGAGCCACTCCATCTAGTGCCCATAATGTGGTATGTTCCCAGGCCACTCCTTCTAGGCATCATAATGTGGTACGTTCCCAAGCCACTCAAATATTTTATGAAGGAATAGCGTTTGACCTGGAGAGAAAATATCCCAACAACATTAGGTTTTGCCACTGTTTTTTTTTTTACCTGATTTCCCAACCCAGGCCAGCCCCAGCGTGCCACTGTAGTCGCGGTTTGTCAGCAGGTAGGAAAGGCAGACGTGGTTCCAGTTTTTTTCGGAATGAAGCATCAGCAGCTTTTCTATCCCGATATAAGGAGAACTGAGAGGGCTGTCCGGCTGCTCCTCTTGCATTATCTGTAGAGCGTAGAAGAAGGAGAAATGCCTTATTGTCAGTGGGTAAAATACTGTAACTAAAATAACTACTCCATTCCTGTCCTAATGTGCCAATCTGCTGGTAATGCATACTCTCTAGTCTTGACCTTTTTAGAGTCTAGGGATATTTTATATTTTTTATTTATTATATTCAGCGTTAATAATAAAAAAAAATGTTGTAAATTTAAAATATTGCATACAATTATTATCTTTCCCCTGCCTTGCCAGTAGATGGAGCTCTCAGTTAATAGAGCGTACAGAGCTCAGTAGCTCAAGTAGAAATAAATACACACATGCATCCCTCTCCCTCCCTCATTATAGCCTCTGTCTGATGTTTTGATTTGTTTCCTGAGAATCCAAAAATTATAAATTGCAGACTTAGAAAATGAACAGGTAGACACAAGGTCATACTTACATTTAACACTTTTACTTTAAAGTTAATATACTTAATGCCATTAAAGTTCACTTGTTCAAATATTGCATTTACAGCCATCAAATATCCAGCAATCTGAAAGAAAGAAAATACATTTTAGATAAATAAATAATCCTTGTTTTGGTGAACCCATTATGAGGACACCCTGTTAAAACTACTATTAGAACTTGGTGGAGGATGCGGGCAGCCTTATATTGCCAAATGCTAGCCAGCAACAGTGCAGTGTTGTCCAACAACACAATAGTCAGTAGTCAGCTACAGCAAGAGGCAAACCACTTACCCACCCAACAGATGCAACAGCTGAATGAAAGCCACCAGACCTTCCTAGATGATCAACAGTAGGTGAACTTGTCTATATAAACCCTGGTAGAGAGACAGATGGTGGCACAAGGGCTAATGTATATACTATGACAGGTGGTGCAGAGTGTTTTATGGAAACTGTCTCTGAAGGACAATGTTGAAGCCGAGATTGGCATGTTTAAGAGAGTAACTGAATGTAAGAGGCTACATGAGGAACCTTGGACTGATGTGCTAGCACCCTTTTTAGCAGGGGGCTTCAAAAGGCCAACTTTTTTTTGCAACCTCGGGATGCCAAGGAGTATCAAACATTCAAAGAAGAAAGCCAAGTCAGGCTCAAGGTTACCATAGCTATCCAATCGCAGCATGTGTGTCAGGACCAGGATCTGAACCCATAACCTCTGCTGTGTCCAGTAGTAGCTTTCTTTGCTGAGCCACCTGAGATGCTGGACAGCTTCCTGACTAAACCTTGGATAATCTTGTCTTGTACCTTGTTCTTGGTGAACCTTGAACTCCTTGCTTCTTCCATGAACTTCCTATTCCAGCCATGCTTTTTCACTTCCTATTCGAAAAATTATTGTGCTCTCTCTAGCTGATTTTTTGCTCATTTGCGTACCTGCAGCTGTCCTCATCTTTCACCTTTTGTTACCAACCTTTGGCTTGTGCCTCAACTACGCTTCTGCTTGATCCAATTCTGCAACCACTTGTTACCGACCTTTAGCTTGTTCGTCGATTAGGCTTCTGCTTGATCCCAACCTACAACCACTTATTACCGACCTTGACCTTGTTCCTCGCATGCGCTTCCATTTGATCCCATCCTGCAACCACTTACTGACCTTTGGCTTGTTTACTGGTTATGCTTCTGCTTGAGGAAACCCGGTATATCTTCTACTGGACCCCGGCTTTCTCACCTCCTGCTGGTAATATCCTGCCACCTGGTACTGGCATGCAGCAAAACCCATCTCCACCATCAGGAGCTCTGGTGAATACCAGTTAGTACTTAGACTCCACACCTCAGGTGAGCCAGTGTCATCTGCCAGTGTAACCTGCCTGGTTACTTATCTAGCTGGTTGGTGGGAGCCTCTCTACTGCTTTAGCTACTGGTCTCCGAGCCTGACCCCTAACTGTGACAGGAAATTGACTCTAGAAAACCTGTGAGGTTGTTGCAACTGGAGATGCTTAACTCTGCTCAGAATGTGGAGTATGCATCTGCAACTATTGCATCAGAGCCATGCCAGTTAGGATACAATGTTGAATTAGGCCTACAAGACCTAAAAGTGTGGATGAGCTAGTGTCCCTTGTGGAGCAACATACTGTTACTGAGGACTGTCTCCAGGATCTGCCCACCATGCTGGTAACCCCTGGAAACAGGAAAACATCAACCTTGGGTTGATGTAGAGAAACAGCATATTATGTGGGCTGCTGATTGCCCCAATTTTCATGAGCCTATAAAATGTGACCTGGGAAGATTTATGTCCCTATTCCCAAAGCCTGTTTTGGCAGCTCAGCTAGGAATTATGACTGGAAGGCAGATATCTCCTATTTCAACAGATGAACACCCAATGTAGGCATTACTAGTATCCAGAAGCCCAGTTATATTGGTACATGCCAGTCTAATGGACCCTGCCATGCTTGGCTCAGGCCAAAAAGGAGTACCTTTTATGTATGGTAATGCCAAAGACTATCCCACTGGGGTGCTGTTAGTGGAGACACCAATGCCTCGTTTCCACTGAGCGGAACGGTTCGGGTCGGTACAGTTTGGAAGGGTCTATTCAGGTGAGCGTTTCCACTGCAAGTCGGGCCACCAGGGGCCATGCGGGGTTTACACCAAATGAGGTGTTTGTTTTTCTCTTTCATTTGACGTGAGCATTGAAGTTTTCCTGTCCGCCAATCAGTGGAATCTATCGTGTGATGCCAGTAGCTCCGCCCTAACCGTACCGTACCATTTCCTATGGCCCTACATCAGCAGGACCAGGAATGGTGCAGTTTCGTTCGGTTGTATGGGCCACTTTCATAATGGAGACACTCAAATTACCGTACCGAACCGACCCGAACCGATCCGCTCAGTGGAAACGAGGCACTAGTGTAACTAAAATGCATGTCATGGGTGTGGTTGAGAATTGCTACACAGTAATACTGGGCTGTGGGTGTGGTTGAGAATTGCTACACAGTAACACTGTTTTCAAACTGTTTCGAGACAATCCATGAAAATCAACCTGAAAATAATGATGTCATTATTTTGCCTAAACTTGAGGGGGAGGTTGACAACTCTATGTCTACCTGACAACCTCTCGCTAGTGATCATGGTTGTGGTGTCAGAGGAAACTGCCCCAGTGCCCAAAATACAAAATAAACCAGTGGTCAGGGAAGATTTTGAGACCACATACCAGTTTGGCAAATGCATGACAATGCGTATCAAGATTCATTGTGCGTGATGGAAATAATCGGTACAATCAAAAGCATACCTGAGAAATTGCTGCCTGTAAGTTTCTAAAACTCCTAAAAAAGTAGTAATCAGCCTTCAAATGGAGGAGACAAGATGTGCGAGATAAATCCAAACTTCTTTTGGATCTGTTGACGAATTCCTCCTGAGTGGACAAAAAGCCTACATTAAAAAAAATTTTGAAAAATACTAATACCATCCTTACAAATTAAATATTTATTATATGTTGGAGCAACTGGCACTCCCTCGGTGTCCATTGTATAAATGTATTCATTTTTGATATAGTGATAACATTAATGGTTTTATGAACAAGTGAACTGTGAGCGCCGCTCCAAGCTGTCATCCTATGATACTCTGGTGACTCACATTGATGCCAGATGCCAGCACTGGAAAAGCCACCCTGAAAATATGTACGCACTTGAGGAAAGGGGATCAAAAGAACAGGGCTTACAACAGGAGGAGTTAGAGAAGATACAGTACATGGGTCTAAGGAGGAGAGAAGCGGTAAGGAAGCGGTCCTAAGGAGATTATATGGCTGTTGATAAGGACTACTGTGTTTTTGTCACTTGCTAAATCAGCCAGCCAGCCAGGAAATAGGTGACATGGCAGGGGTGATGGATATTCTGGTAGTGAAGGGGTGGTGTGCTTGGCCCCTTTACTGGCGACTGACCCCCCCACATACTAAGACTGTTTTCTTTCTTTTTTTTTTTAATCTGCAGTGGTGCAAATCCTGAAACGTAAAAACCTGTAAGTGAAAACAAAAAAGTGCACTTAAGGATGTGCTTTGTCCACCCCGTAGTGCAGGGTTCCTAACAGGGGCAAAGGGTATCCAATGGTCTGGCTAGACACAAGGCCTGGCAGACCCTTTTCTTCTAGGTCAGCTGTAGTTGACCATTGAATACTTGGTCGAGGGGCTCTCCAGAAGAGAGCCCCCCCTCCCCAGGGGCAGAGAAGGAAGGAGTCTGAGGGCCACACATCCTCCCCCTATACTTCAGGGCAAGCCCGAGGACTCACACCCTCAATCTTAGTGAAAAGAAAACACACACATAAGTGAAAGTGACAAAATATAGGGGAGAAAATAAATTAAAATAAATAAGTGGCCTTGCATGGTGCACTGGCTGGACCCTGAGGCCTGGTAACAAAAATTGCCCCGGACTTTAGCCAAAAGGCCCAGCTCTGAAAGGCGCAGTGCAGAAAAAGTGTTTGGAGCTGTGATCATGTGCCAGGTTCACACATTGGGGGTCCTACACCCAAGTGTTACTAGGAGAACCTCTGATGCGACCACTCCCAGAAGGCACAGACACCACAGACTCCAGCCCATGGCCAGACAAGGTAGGACGTTCAAACCAGGAAGTAATGGGCTCTTCCAGTTTTCCCGGGGGAATTACTCCCATGCCCCAACTGCCTGTGGGTGCCCCAGTTTCTGTTCCACCCGGTACTAACCTTCCTTTCTAATCCTGAGACCGATGTCGTGGCACAGAGTACCTAGGATTCTAGCCTGGAGTCACAGACGGAGAGGTGTTATGTAACGGTATCAGCCAAATGATCAGACCAGTGGTGATGTGCAATTTCCACTTTACTTAACAATGTAGAACATAGAGTACACAGGAGATAATGTGGACAGGGGTTTTCTGTACAAAACAGCAATATGAGGAAGGGAGAAACAGGCATAAAACATATGAAAACAATTCTATTGCAGTTCTACTAATGGCCACTAGATGACAGCAGAGTGCTCTGAGTTCAGTTTACTGATAGGATAAAGATCTGAAGATTCTCACGTGTTCCAAGAGATTAATCGTTCATTCAGCAGACTGTGAGCTGAGGGGATTTCCTCCTGGCACAGACTTCACACTGGCACTGCTGATGCTGACTTCAGTCAGGAGGCTCTGGGGGCCGTAGATAGGACCAACCCACTGCTTGGACAGCTTCTCTACATGGACTGTAACAAGAGTCCTCTCCAGTGACTGACTGGGGCTTGGATAGATGCTGCGTCCTCTTGTGCTCACTGCTGGTGGCCCACACACCAGACTGATCAGATGATGACCCAGCACCTGGGGACAGCACACTTGCCCAGTCACTGCTGTCCCATCAGGCAGGATCTCTCTGAGCACAGGAAGCTGGGCGGAGCTGGCATTTATTCTCCATGGGCGTGTCCTGGAACTCAGGGGATGCTGGGAGCCCAGAGGATTGTGGGGAATTGAGTTAAAGGGACTTGCACCTGAATCTGGATAAAGGGGCACACCACTACAGGTGTATAAGGGGACCTGGGAGGAGAACAAGCATGGAGTTATGGAGAAGTGCCTTTCCTGCATCCAGGAATGAATCCTGCATCAAGGAAAGGTGACGTGTCTGCTGAATTGGTGGAGACCGGTATAAGCTCTTTGGCACAGGCTAAGAAATGCTGCACACCTTGGGAAAGGTGATCTCCAACAAGAAGCTAGTGCAGTAGTGGTGTCAACTAAGGAGTACGGTAATGGATTATAAAGCATTACCCAAGAGTTAAAACATAATTTACCAAGCATTAGATCACAGGTGTCAAACTGAAGGCCCTCCAGCTGTTGCGGAACTAAAAGTCCAATGAGGCATTTCAAGGCTGACGGTTACAAGCATGACTCCCACAGGCAGAGGCATGATCGGACTTGTAGTTCTGCAAGAGCTGGAGGGCCACCAGTTTGACACCCATGCATTAGACCATCTGACTATCAAAAAGAGTCGCAGCCATAATACACATTGTCGATTGTATGACCTCACCCTTCAAGTTCAATATTTGAGCAGAGGATCTTCTCAGATGTTACCATTGTGCTCCTACTAGCTCCAGTGAGCACACATACAGATTTACAGACTCCAATTTAAATAAACCAAAATGTATTGACTACTGACCTGTGGGTTCCATCTCATATTCTCCAAATAAGTGTATTTTTTCAATGCCAGATCAAAAGAGTTCACATCTTTTAAAAGAGAGTAGTCTGAAATGAAAGTCATAAATCTATTTTAAACACACATACAGGATATAGAGTATACATGTAGGGACATGTTCTCCAAAAGACTTGCCGTAAAAGAGTTTTGCAATTTTTATAAATAAGAATGCCATCACACTCCAATACCGCTTTAATATTATCTGGCCTCAGGAGGATATGAGAAAATATATGGCTAAGGCCAACTGAGGCAGACGTGTATAAGCTGGTTACTTCTTATGAAGCAAGATGCGATGGTATAGGAGTGTTATGTAACGGTATCAGCCAAATGATCAGACCAGTGGTGATGTGCAATTTCTACTTTACTTAACAATGTGGAACGTAGATTACACAGGAGATCATGTGAACAGGGGTTTGCAGTACAAAACAGCAATATGAGGAAGGGAGAAACATTCCTAAAACATGTGAAAACAATTCTATTGCAGTTCTAGTAATGGCCACTAGATGGCAGCAGAGTGTTCTGAGTTCAGTTTACAGATAGGATAAAGATCTGAAGATTTCTCACGTGTTCCCAGAGATTGATCGTTCATTCAGCAGACTGGGAGCTGTGGGGATTTCTTGCTGGCACAGACTTCACACAGGCACTGCTGATGCTGACTTTGGTCAGGAGGCTCTGGGGGCCGTAGATAGGACCAACCGACTGCTTGGACAGCTTCTCCACATGGACTGTAACAGAGTCCTCTCCAGTGACTGGGGCTTGGATAGATGCTGCGTGCTCTTGTGCTCACTGCTGGTGGCCCACACACCAGACCGATCGAATGATGACCCAGCACCTGGGGACAGCTCACTTGCCCAGTCACTGCTGTTCCATCAGGCAGGATCTCTCTGAGCACAGGAAGCTGGGCGGAGCTGGCATTTATTCTACATGGGCGTGTCCTGGAACTCAGGGGATGCTGGGAGCCCAGAGGATTGTGGGGAATTGAGTTAAAGGGACTTGCACCTGCATCTGGATAAAGGGGCACACCACTACAGGAGTAGACGTGTGCTGGTATTCTTGTTCTTGTACTTGGATTTTGCCTGTGCATATTGGCGAAGTCCAGTGGCAAAAGCGGAGTTGAAGCAGTTCCAGCACCCTTCTAGATAGCTTGCTAGATTTGATTAGGCAAGTTTAATTCTGTGGCTCTCCTGTAATCAGCAGAGTAGTATGTGATTGCTTTGGGGTGCTCTGGGCTCTGCAGGCTGCGTGTTTGATTGCTCCCCCTGTCTTCTGAAGATTTCCAAAATATAGTTTGTGGGAGAGTCAAATAAGCAGCCTGAATATTCATACAGCTCCAGCCAATCCCTGGAGAGGGTTGCCCAGGTGGTGTTTGGGGAGTGCATAAATTGTTTAGAGCCTCAGAGAGCAGGGTTCTTCCCCAGGAGGAGAGGTTCTCAGACAAAAGGGCTGCTGCCCTTCCTGGCAGTCCAGCTGAAGATTCTGCCTGTCTCATTGAGGTCCTAGCTGTGCATAGCTGGGGGCATTTTCTGCTGCTTATTCCTTGATAGCTGGAAAAAGGATTTCACTGGGGATCTGGTTTGGAGGCTCCATTCAACAAACTGTCTCTCTGGGTCTGGAGGGAGACATCCAAGTACCCAGGGACACTGTGAGCACAGATGTGAGAGAGGGATCCTAGTGAATGATGCTGCTGTTAATCCCTGGTGCACTAATTTTAACCACTTAAGCCCCGGAAGATTTTACCCCCTTCCTGACCAGGGTTTTTTTTGCGATTCGGCACTGTGTGACTTTAATGGACAATTGCGCGGTCGTGCGACGATGTACCTAAACAAATTTGACGTCCTTTTTTTTCCCACAAACAGAGCTTTCTTTTGGTGGTATTTGATCACCTGTGCGATTTTTTGATCATGCGCTATAAACAAAAAAAGAGCGTCAATTTTGCAAAAATAACAATATTTTTCACATTTTTTTTTATATGAATTTCCCCAAAAAAAAAAAATGTAAAAATCTAAATTTTTTAACATTTTCGGCCAATTTGTTTTATGCTACATATGTTTGGTAAAAAAAAAAAATCGCAAAAAGCGTATTTTGATTGGTTTGCGCAAAAGTTATCACGTTTACTAACAAAGGGAAAGATTTTTGTCATTTTTGTTGTTTTTTTTTAACGCGTAATGGCGGCGATCTGCCCTTGACTGACCCTTGACTGACATTTTTGACACTTTTGGGATTACCAGTGACATTACTACAGTAATCAGTGCTATACATATGCACTGTTACTGCAAAAATGACACTGGTAGTGAAGGGGTTAACTTTTTTTGAGAGGGAGGGGCTGTGTGTGTCCCTAAGGGCGTGATTCTAACTGTGATTGGCTGTGGCTTGAGGTGTAGGAACAGTGATCAACGGTCCTACATAGTAGAATCGTATGATCACTATTCCTACACAGGGGAGAATGACAGGCGGCTTGTTTACATCAGCCGCCTGCCTTTCTCCCGCTGTCACGGACGATCGTGAGTGCCCGGCGGACATCAGGTCCGCCGCTCACACGCGCGGGGGGGTCCATGACCGAGCGGGAGCGTGCCTCCGGCGGTGCGCGCTCGCTCCCCAGAGCCTCACAGGCTAGTGACGTACCCATACGTCACTTTGCCTGTGAGGGGCTGACCGCCGCAGTATATGTACTTGCGGCGGTCGGCAAGTGGTTAAGGTTTGCTTGGCCTGGAACATTGCTGTGGTGTCCCAGTGCTGTCCACTTTGTGCCCTACTGCTCAAAGGACATAATAGCTGCAAATGGAAGAGTGTCCTCACATTCCTGTTTAGTGTTCTGCAGTATCTCACAGCTTCCCTTAGCCCCATCCAAGTTAATCTGCAATAAACTTAAAAAAAAAAGGCAACCCCTAGACTGTTTACTGAGCCAGAGAAGTGAAGGTTGCTGTTTGCCTGGCAGTGACAGATGAACCTGGGGCACAACTCAGTGGCGCTTTCAGGGATGGCACTACACAGTGTACCCACAAAATGCCTCTTCTAGAACCTGGTTCTCCGGGTCTTTCTGTATCACATTATCTGCCAATCAATCTGTTGAGGGATTTCCAGACCCCCGTGACCGAGGTGGGTACTGAAAGTCCTAGCTCACCAACCCCTAATAGGTTTGTCATCAATGGGTTGGACAAAGCTTTGACAAAACTTTTGAGCTCAGTTCCAGAAGAGGTTCTCCAATCAGCAGTCTAGGTGCCTTTTGAGAGGCCCCAGGCCTAGATGCTGAGCCTTGAAGGTGTGCCTGGAGGCCAGAGGAGCCCAGAGTTCCCCTTTAAACCAGAATCCACAGTGTTCCCCCTAAAGTGTTCAGGTTTGGCTTGAAGAAAAGGTGGCAACCCCAGCTCTAATGACTACAGAGGAGCCAAAAAGAACTACATGTACCTAACATCCCAGCAACCTAACCAGTAAGGTGCTACATACAACCTTACAGAGGGTCTAAACTTCACATACAGTTGAAGGTTACTGATTGGTCCACTTTAAAAGTACTTACCAATATCGGACTCATGATAAATATAAGGATCTATTGAGCCATTGTGATTTTCTTCATATTCAACATAAAAAGTGCCATTCTTTGTATGGATGGATCCACTGAAATAGCCATCGGTGATGGAACCGTGACAAAAAGAGTCGTTCTCACCTAAGTGATATAAATTGAACACCAGTAATTTTTTAACAACCTAAAAATCATTTAAAGCTGAATTCCAATGTACTTATTTGTTTGTAGGATTTTAAAGTTAAACTCTATGCAGAAAAAAAAGAATTGAATACAGCTGTGTATTACTTTAAAGCCAAAAAAAAAACAAGATAAAAATGAATGGCACTTTAAAAGCTAAAATAAGGGAAGCAGCTTTTGCTGTGATATTCACTTTCAATGCAGATCTCTTATCTGCCACTAGATGTCCTCAGTCTGATGCCCAGCATCATTCAACCCACCTCCTTCTTAACCACTTAAGCCCCGGAAGATTTTACCCCCATTCCGACCAGGGGGTATTTTGCGATTCGGCACTGCGTGACTTTAACGGACAATTGCGCGGTCGTGCGATGCTGTACCTAAACGAATTTGGCGTCCTTTTTTTCCCACAAACAGAGCTTTCTTTTGGTGGTATTTGATCACCTGTGCGATTTTTTGATCACGCGCTATAAACAAAAAAAGAGCGTCAATTTTGCAAAAATAACAATATTTTTCACATTTTTTTATATGAAATTCCCCAAAAAAAAAATGTAAAAATCAAAATTTTTTAACATTTTCGGCCAATTTGTTTTCTGCTACCTATGTTTGGTAAAAAAAAACCGCAAAAAGCGTATTTTGATTGGTTTGCGCAAAAGTTATCGCGTTTACTAACAAAGGGAAAGATTTTTGTCATTTTTGTTGTTTTTTTTTTTTTAACGCGTAATGGCGGCGATCTGCGATTTTTTTTGCGGTACTGCGACATTGCGGCGGACAGATCGGACCCTTGACTGACATTTTTGACACTTTTGGGGTTACCAGTGACATTTCTACACTAATCAGTGCTATATATATGCACTGTTACTGTAAAAATACACTGGTAGTGAAGGGGTTACTTTATTTGGGAGGGAGGGGCTGTGTGTGTCCCTAGGGGCGTGCTTTCTACTGTGATTGGCTGTGGCTTCAGCTGTAAGGACACTGATCAAGGGATCTACATAGTAGATCCATGTGATCAGTGTCTTTGCAGCGAGGAGAATGACAGGCAGCTTGTTTACACAAGCTGCCTGACATTCTCCCTCTCCCCCGCCGATCGCCGAGTGGCCGGCGGACATCGGGTCCGCTGGTCACACGCGCGGGGGGGTCCGTGACCACGCGGGAGTGGGAGCGCGCCTCCGGGGGCGCGCGTTCGCTCCCTAGACCCTCACAAGCAAGCAACGTAGCCCTACGTTAGTTTGCCTGTGAGGGGCTGACCGCCGACGTAGATAGTCGTGCGGCGGTCGGCAAGTGGTTAACTCAGCTCACCCTGAAACCGCCCTCTGCCTGTGACTGGACAGTGAAATGAGAATCAGCACGGTGATAAGCTCAATTCTCTGTCACGCTGCTCTCTCCTTCTATCAGCATAGTAACATTTCCTCTCTTGCTCCGCAATATAGGGACTGCAAGCAGCTGACAGCAGGTCACATTCAGGTGCTTACACGGCTTGTTTTTAAAAAATAAATTTCATAATGTATTAATAATTACAGAGCACTACATTACCAAAAGTATTGGGACGCCTGCCTTTACACAGACATGAAATTTATTTGCATCCCAGTCTTAGTCCGTAGGGTTGAATATTGAGTTGGCCCACCCTTTGCAGCTATAACAGCTTCAACTCTTCTGGGAAGGCTGTCCACAAGGTTTAGGAGTGTGTCTATGGGAATGTTTGGCCATTCTTCCAGAGGCACTCTAATTCATCCCAAAGGTGTTCTGTCACTTTCCGACTTCTACTGGGGGGTTGGACGGAAGTGACGAAACGTCAGGGCGGGGCTATATGGCAAACCACAAGTGCTAATGTGAAGGAAGTGGAGGAAGGCGTCTGTGGTCTGTCAACCAGCGCGGAGGTGGTAAAGACCACTAGGGTGCACCACTTCCTATTGTGGATCTATCAATGATTTATGCTTTTTATGTAAGTGCAATGGGAGAAGGATTTGTTTAATAAATCAGTTCATTTAAAACGGTATCACACGAGGGGAGTTTTTTCTTTCCTCCATATTTTCTCATGGGAATTGTGCACAAGAGGTCCCTCTGAGCTCATTCTAACCGGGAGGGAATTCCCGATACTGTTATTCCCAAAGAGCTTTTGCGCATACCATGAGAATGGGGGGGGGGGGGCACTGTCTCTGGTAACAACCATCCAATGGGAGTTGGTGTACATATTGGTGGTGGTTTAATAAGGTGATTGTTGTTTGATCATAATAATTTTGGATCCTTGATCACACCATATAGCGACTCTGCCCAATTTCAGGCAGTGTGGTCGCTTTGAGCACATTATGGGACTTTATTGTAATGTTCACAATGTGCGTTCATTATTAAGGAGTTTGTTCATATGTGAATCTTGCACAGCTATATTATTCATTTTTTTATATGATTTACTGATTTTTCACATATATTTTTTACATCTATCAATAATTTTACGCAACTTGGTATATATTATTTGATTTATTGCCCAAATTTGGTGAATTCTTATCACATTGTTTATTGCTTTGGACACTTTATTAATGATTATGGACACTTTATTTTATATATTATTATCACTGTGTGATTTATAATGCTGCAATATTTTATACATTATTCATTTCAGTGTTGGTTTATTTGCACTTTTTTTGCATGCTGTTGACTCACATATCTTTTAAGAGCGCTGATTTTACACGATTTTATTTTAGGATCACATATATATATATATTGTGAGGGATTTAGCTCGGTGGCAGGTGTGGATGACCCCTTGGGGGGGGGTTCGTCACACAGGGAGGTAGCCGAGAAGTGGTTGAAAACAACATTTTGGTTTATTCTTGCAATTTTCTTCACACAAGTGCAAGCATCAAAAACATCATACTTCAAAAATAAACATGAAATAAAATAAACCCTTGCCACTGTGGGCGGCTACCTTCTCACACACAGGAACCTACCTAAGGAGTCTGTCCCCAACCTACTGTTGGGCAAACTTTGCTGATCCTACAGCAGACCATCAATAGTCCATTAATTTTCTCTTCACATAGAAAACATCCATTGGTTTTTCTCTTCACATAGAAAATGTTCATTGACCTCTTCACATAGAAAACATTCCTTTGTTTTTCTCTTCACATAGAAAACATTCCTTTGTTTTTCTCTTCACATAGAAAACATTCCTTTGTTTTTCTCTTCACATAGAAAACATTCCTTTGTTTTTCTATTCACATAGAAAACATTCCTTTGTTTTTCACTTCACATAGAAAACAATCCATGACCTCACCTTGAGAAGTCTTCACACTTTTTACCCTCCTCAGCGCACATCGCTTAAGGAGGTATTCCTCTCCCATGCTCACACAGCTTCAGGAGGCACCCATCTGACTGTCCTCCTCTACCCACACGGCGTCAGGAGGCAGCAATCAATAGACTTCCTCTGGACAAATTATAGAGGCCTTAATTTCCTCATTCTGAATAGCTGAATGTTTTTCAACTTCTTTACACCTTCCTGCTGCCTTTGCAGCCGAAACCCTATAGTAATTGGTGAATTGTCTAAACCAAGCAGAAGTGTATCTCCCATCTGTGACACCACTCACAGATTTACCTGACTTCCTGTCACAATATATATATATATATATATATATATATATATATATATATACGTAATATGTATATATATTTATAAGTGATATATATATATATATATATATATATATATATATATATATATATATACATGATATATATATCCCATATATATATATATATATATATATGGGATATAGATATATATATATCACTTATATATACATATCACGTGTATATATATATATATATATCACGTATATTTGCACTTTTTGCATGCTGCTGACTCACATATCTTTTAAGAGCGCTGGTTTTACACAATTTTCTTTTAGGTTCACGTATGTATATATATATATATATATATATATATATATCTCACATATATATATATACGTGATCCTGCACTTCCGGGTATCGGGCGTGCTCCTGCTGTGAATCTACACAGTGGTAGCTGGTCAGCAAATCCCGCAGACCAGTTTTTTATTTATTACATTTGAATTTAATTTGTTACATAGCAAGTGAGCACTTTATTCTTATCACATTGTTTTTTGCTTTGGACACTTTATTCATGATTATGGACACTTTATTTTATATATGATTATCACTGTGTATATATGATTATATATATGTGTAAATTATAGCGCTGCAATATTTTTTTTATTATACGTAATCCTGTGCAGCCGTCCTGTAGCTGTAGATGTGCTATAGGGTGGTCAGCAAGCAGTTAAAAAAAAAAGATGTAAACAATAATCCTTTACAATAACTTGAAATGGAAAAGGAAATGCTACATTTTGGGGTTGTCACAAGAACAGGAATAGAAGAGAAATCCTAAAATGGAAACACTAGTTTTGGTGACAACCAGGGATTCCCTTGTTTTGGAGGGATTTCCTCCAAGTTCCTGTTTCGGCTAAGAGACAGGAAGTGAAGGGAAATCTCCCCAATGGGACAGAGTTGGTGTAAAAAAAAAAAAAAAAAATCCAAAAAAATAAAAGTTTTTTTTTTTTTGGAAAGTTTGCATTATAAGGGAGGGAAAAGCTTGAAATCCAGGGATTTGGTTTTTAGACTTGTTGGCTGTTCCTTACCCTTAAGACTTCCTCTGTAGACAAAAGAGAGATCCACTGGTAACGGCTGATCATGTGACACGACGGTAAAATCATCTGCAAAAACGCTGCTATCTCTTCTTAACATCAGTGCAAAGTTTCTGGAAAGAAATACAGAGATGAATGGTTCATGTCCAATATTCTCAACTCACCGGGGGAATTAGAAAAAAAGTACATGCCTGGGTATTCCTGAGTGTGTCTGGGTGTATGTATCCCCCTCCTAGGTAGGTGTAGTGAGAGACTAGAGTTTTGAGCTCTGTCTCCTTACCAGACTGCAGGTAAATCTATACTGTTCTCTGCCTACCAGAGAGCAGGATCTGTTAGTGAGGTCTGCTCATTGTGCTCAGGTGCAACTCGTTCTGTCTGCAGAGTGTTTCACACTGGTCCAATAAGGAGGCATATTGGACAGTGGGAGTAAACCTGACAAATGAGTGAGCATGGGGATTTGGAGGCATGCCTTGGTGCATGCTGGGATACTGTATAAAAGCAAGGAGCACATGCGCTCGGGGTCTTTCGGCTGGATAGTGGAGTTCTGGAGGGAGGGGGCGGCTGCCTACTCCTCTGTAGAGGTGCCATGCGGCCTCAGGTAGTTGACCTGAGGGGCCTAGAGGGGAACTGAACCCAGAGGTCCAGAGCAGCTGACTGAAAGGGGAGACACTGGAGGATCTGATTCTGCAGTACAGTGAGTACAGATCTGTGTCAAGGGGCCTGACCTGAGAGGGGGGCCACCCCTGCAGCAAAAAGAGTCAGTGGATGGGTGTCAATAAAAGACAGTGGCGGCCCATCCATTGGGGATGCAGGGGCGCCGCACCCCCTATCCATGCGTCCCGCCCCCTAATCTACATGCAGTTGCATGGATTTCAATAGGGGATTTTTTTTTTTTTTTTTTTTAAGCACGCGATTAGAGCCAGAGGCTCTAATAGGCTTCAAAAAAGGGTGGGCTCGGGCGCAGAGCACTGCAAGCTGAGCCCACCAGGTTGTGTGACAATAGCGAATGTCACAGTCCCGCTAAAAATCGGAGATCGCCGCCATCACTAGCTCTGGTGACCACCCAGTTGTGTGACAATCGCGAATGTCGCAGTCCCGCTAAAAATCGCAGATCGCCGCCATCACTAGCGCTGGTGACCACCCAGTTGTGTGACAATAGCGAATGTCGCAGTCCCGCTAAAAATCGCAGATCGCCGCCACTACTAGTAAAAAATAAACAAATAAATAAATAAAAATGACATAAATCTTTCCCCTAGATTGTAGACGTGATAACTTTTGCGCAAACCAATCAAAATACACTTATTGCGATTTTTCTTTTTTTTTTATACAGAAAATATGTAGCAGAATACAAATTGGACTAAAAGGATGAAAATTTGTAATTTTTTAATTTTTGTTTGAGAATGTTATATAGCAGAAAGTGAAAAATATTGGAGTTGTTTTTTTTTTCAGAATTGTGGCTCTTTTTTGTTTATAGCGCAAAAAATAAAAATTGCACAGGTGATCGAATCCCACCAAAAGAAATCTCTATTTGTGAGAAAAAAAAGGACATAAATTTTATTTGGGTACAGTGTTGCACGACCACGCAATTGTCCATTTAAATAACGCAGTGCTGAATCGCAAAATATGGCCTGGTTATTGGGGGGGGGGGGCAAAACCTTTTTGTCCAGAACTGGTTAATTATGGAAAGGAAGTTGGCTATGCAGTTCCTTTTACCTGTGCACTGGCCTTTATGTTTTTGTATGAATAAAAAATACAAAGGGGCGTGTATCACACCCCAATTCTATGCTTTGTATTGTAGCTTTCTCTGGGGCACCTTAAAAGTCTACTTGTGGTGAGACTACGAGGTTTTGGTATTTCCAATTGGAAACATTCCTCAAACTATCCAAGCATGTTACAATAACTATTCAACACAAAGGTCCACCTAAAATCGGTTTAAGTAATTTATATCCAAGCAGGCAATGTTTTGCATTGAATAATTGTTAATCAATCTAAAGAAGATTTTACAATCATATTATAACGTCTTGCCGGTCTAATACTGTGCTCAAGTATTTCAATCCAATAGTCTGATCCTGCAAAATGTTCAGCTTTCAGAAGAGTGCTGATGGATTTACTTGCACTAAAAAGGAGAAATGCTGCACTAAATGTACGATTGAAGCAGGGGAGGACTGGGCCAGGGGGGCAATTGCCCCCCCGGGCCACTCTGATTCCCCGTAAAAAGGCTGCACTGCTTCTGCCACAGACATGCCTAAAGGATTCCTGGTGAAGAGAAGAAAAAAGTTCCTCCTGTTGAGCTACTAAGTGCGGGATGAAGACACAGACAGAGCTCAGGCCTCCCCCTAACATGGATGGTGTAAACTGTGTCTGAGCTGAGGCCGGTTCCATGCCCCACTGGAGACTCTCCTCCCCTGGCCAGCCCCGACTGAGCTGTCCCAGTTCCACCCTGGTGGCCTGGTCAGGAACCTGGATTCGGCCATTAGAGTAGAGAGAACCTGGAGCGGAGGGAATCAGCTATACCATCAGTACCGATTATAGGCGGCGAGATCCAGGGTCACAATTTTTTCTTCTTCATTTGTAGCTCTTTTTGACCGCTGATGACTTTGGAGAAGCCTCGTCCTGTCGTATGATACAGTTTCATAATATTTTAGAAATGGTTTACTGTTTTCACAGCTGCTTTCTAAAGAGGAAAAGAAGATACATGTTTTATAATAAAGCCAATCACTATTTAGAAAAAGCAGCATGTGAGTCAATTAAAAAAGCTGATTAGTTATATAGCCTACAGGTTCTTAACAGACACAGCACAGAGAACCTACAGAACCAGGCACGGTACGCTCTAAAGAACCAGACATGGCACAGAGAGCTTATATTACCAGACCCAACCCAGAGAGTCTACAGAACCAGACACAGCACAGAGAGCCTACAGAACCAGACACAGTACAGAGAGCCTACAGAACCAGACACAGCACAGAGAGTCTACAGAACCAGACACAGCACAGAGAGCCTATAGAGCCAGACACAGTACAGAGAGCCTACAGAACCAGAGACAGCACAGAGAGCCTACAGAACCAGACACAGCACAGAGAGCCTACAGAACTAGACACTGCACAGAGAGCCTGCAGAACCAGACACAATACAGAGAGCCTACAGAACCAGACACAGTGCAGAGAGTCTATATACCCAGACAGAGCACAGAAAGTCTACAGAACCAAACAGGGCACAGAGATTTTATAGAACCACACACAGCACAGAGAGCCTATAGAGCCAGACACAGCACAGAGCCTACAGAACCAGACATGGCACAGAGAGCCTATAGAACCAATCACAGCACAGAGACCCTACAGAACCAGACATAGCACAGAGAGTCTACAGAACCAGACACAGCACAGAGATCCTGAAGAACCAGACACAGCACAGAGTTTACAGAATCATACACAGCACAGAGAGCCTACAGAACTAGATATAGCACAGAGATCCTACAGAACTAGAC
Source organism: Pelophylax lessonae (assembly GCF_965119305.1). NCBI lineage: Eukaryota > Metazoa > Chordata > Amphibia > Anura > Ranidae > Pelophylax > Pelophylax lessonae. Next base: position 15,121,651 of record NC_138768.1, on the reverse strand, counting down.
ACAACACAGAGAGCCTACAGAACCATACAAGGCACAGATAGTCTACAGAACCAGACATGATGCAGAGAGCCAACAGAATCAAGCATGGCACAGAGAACCTACAGAACTAGACACAGCGCAGAGAGCCTACACACCAGAGGGAGCCTAAAGAACCAGACACACTACAGATAGCCTACAGAACCAGCCACAGCATAGATAATCTACAAGACCAGACACAACATATAGATCCTCCAGAACCAGACACAGCACAGAGAGCCTACAGAACCAGACACAGCACATACAGCCTATAGAACCAGATACAGAACAGAGAGCCAATAGAACCAGGCACAGCACAAAGAGCCTACAGAACCAGACACGGCACAGAGAGCCTACAGAACCAGACACAGCACAGAGAGCCTACAGAACCAGACACAGCATAGAGAGTCTACAGAACCAGACACAGAACAGAGAGCCTACAAAACCACACACAGCAGAGGGAGCCTAAAGAACCAGACACACTACAGATAGCCTACAGAACCAGCCACAGCTTAGTTAGTCTACAAGACCAGACACAGCAAATAGACCCTCCAGAACCAGACACAGCACATAAAGCCTAGAGAACCAGATACAGAACAGAAAGCCAAAAGAACCAGGCACAGCACAAAGACCCTACAGAACCAAACACGGCACAGAGCGTCTACAGAAGCTGACACAGCACAAAGAGCCTAGAGGACCAGATACAGAACCGAGAGTTAACAGAACCAGGTACAGCCCAAAGAGCCTACAGAACCAGGCATGGCACAGAGAACCTACAGAACCAGACACAGCACATAGAGCCTACAGAACCAGACACAGCACAGAGGGCCTACAGAATCAGACACAATACAGAGAGCCTACAGAACCAGACACAGCACAGAAAGCCCTGAGAACCAGATACAGAATACAGAGAGCCTACAGAACCAGACACAGCACAGAAAGCCCTGAGAACCAGATACAGAACAGAGAGCCAATAGAACCAGGCACAGCACAAAGAGCCTACAGAACCAGACATAGCAAAGAGAGCCTACAGAACCAGACACAACACAGAGACCGTACAGAGCCAGACACAGCACAGAGAGCCTACAGAACCAGACACAGAACAGAGAGCCTACAGAACCAGACATAGCACAGAGAGCCTACAGAACAAGACACAACATAGAATGTCTACAGAACCAGACACAGCACAGAAAGTCTACAGAACCAGACACAGCACAAAGAGTCTACAGAACCTGACACAGCACAGAGAGTCCACAGAACCAGGTACAGTACAGAGAGTCTACAGAACCAGACAAAGCACAGAGAACCTACAAAACCAGACACAACCCAGAGAGCCTACAGAACTGGACACAGCACAGAGAATTCATAGAACCAGACACAGCACAGAGAACCTACACAACCAAACACATCACCGAGATCCTATAGAACCAGATACAGTACAGAGAGCCTATATAACTAAGCACAGTACAGAGAAGCTACAGAACCAGAAAAAGCACAGAGAGTCTACGAAACCAGGCACAGCACAGAGAGCCTACAGAACCAAACAAAGCACAGAGAGCCTACAGAACCAGACAGAAAACAGAGAGCCTACAGAACCAGACGCAGCACAACACAAAGCCTGGAAAGCCAGACACAGCACAGAGAACCTACAGAACCAAAGACGGCACTGAGATCCTATAGAACCAGACACAGCACAGAGAGCTATATAACTAAGCACAGTACAGAGATCCAACAGAACCAGAAAGAGCACAGATAGTCTACAGAACCAAGCACAGCACAGAGAGCCTACATTACAAGACCCAGAACATAGAGCCTATAAAACTAGACATAGCACAGCACAGAGCCTAGAATACCAGACACAGAACAGAGAGCCAAAAGAACCAGACACAGCACATATAGCCTATAGAACCAGACACAGCACATATAGCCTATAGAACCAGATGCAGCATAGAGAGTTTACAGAACCAGAAACAGCACAGAGAGCCTACAGAACAAGACACAGAACATAGAGCCTATAGAACCAGACACAGCACAGAGAATCCAAAGAACCAGACACAGCATAGAGAGCCTACAGAACCAGACACAGCATAGAGAGCCTACAGAACCAGACACAGCATATAGAGCCTACAGAACCAGACAGAGCATAGAGAGCCTACAGAACCAGACACAGCATAGAGAGTCTACAGAACCAGACACAGCACAGAGAGCCTACAGAACCAGACATAGCACAGAGAGCCTACAGAACCAGACACAGCACAGAGAGTCTACAGAACCAGACACAGCTTAGAGAGCCTACAGAACCAGGCACAGAACAGAGAGCCTACAGAACCAGACACAGCTTAGAGAGTCTACAGAACCAGACACAGCACAGAGAGCCTACAGAACCAGACACAACACAGAGAGCCTACAGAACCAGACACAGTTTGGAGAATCTACAGAACCAGACACAGTTTGGAGAATCTACAGAACCAGACACAGCACAGAGAGCCTACAGAACCAGACACAGTTTGGAGAATCTACAGAACCAGACACAGTTTGGAGAATCTACAGAACCAGACACAGCACAGAGTCCACAGAACCAGACACAGCGCAGAGAGTCCACAGAACCAGACACAGCACAGAGAGCCTACAGAACCAGACACAACACAGAGAGCCTACAGAACCAGACACAGCACAGAGAGTCCACAGAACCAGGAACAGAGGATAAGTGAACTAATTTGCTTACCTTGTAGGAAAAGAACTGCAGGTATAAGAACACCCTGTATGTAGTGAATAAAGAGCATGGTTCTTGTGTGTATGATCGGCTCCAGTGTCGGTGCCTGCAGGGGATCAGGAAGTGCATTGGCAAGCCCAGAAACACATGCAGAGACTTGCATGCATCGCTAACAGAGAAAAAATAGAATATGTACAGAACAGATACATTATGAAACAGAGAGAATTATTATTCTGCAGGAGAGATGTCACTGCTGAAATCTCCTTCTCCTAATGCTAGTTGCCTGGCTGTTACGGTGACCCCCTGGATTTAGAAAGTCACCAATCCAGAGCAGACTTCTGATTTTTCTCTAATTTTCTTTATTTACAGTCTTGTTTACCAACTTAGAAGGTATTGAAGCCAGAGGACCATCTTAACAGACAGGCAACTAGCATTTTTTCAGAAGGAGTCTCCTTTTTTCTCTTCAGAAAGGTTGACTTTAAAACAGAACTCTAGCCAAAAAAAAAAAAAATCATCATATAATGTGATCAATGTTTGTGGTTTGGGTAAACTGCATGGGCAAGTTTCTAATCAGGAGACTTAAAATGGTTGTAAACCCTTTTATATAGCCAGTGAAGTGACTGGTCCTAGGCAATACACAGAGATTAAACAAATCCTCCTTCATAAGTTGTACCTGTTTATCTGCAGTCTTCTCTTGTCTACAACCATTCAGACTGGGGACCCTCATCCTCCTTGGGATCAACATGTGTTGCGCCCGATCCCTTCAAGGTCTTTCATTGGTGAGCGGAGTCCCGGAGGGAGGGGGGGCAGCTGCCTCCTTCTCAGTAGAGGTGCCATGTGGCCTCAGGGGGGTCATCCTTAGAGCCGGAAGAGTAATAGTGAGGAGCTGAACCCAGAGGTCCAGGGAAGCTGACCGAGAGGGGAGACACTGGAGGATCTGTCTCTGCAGTACAGTGAGTACAGAAACTCATGTCAAGGGACCTGACCTGAGGGGTGCCACCCCTGCTCCTAGGATAGTCAGTGGACGGGTGTCAGCTGAAAGGGGATGCTAGTGAGAGTGTCCCGAAGATAAGATATCGTTTACCAAGTGGTCTTGTCAGAGAGTAAAGAGCGCAAGAGACTTAACCCCAACTACACTTGTGGCAGTGCGGATTAACAGCCTGGCTGTTCCTGATCACTAAAGAAGTTCTGAAGGTAGAAGTCCTCATCTATGTGAACAGTTCAGTTGGAATATCCCAACTATTCCCTTCTCCTATCCCAATTACAATATCAAAAAACAAAAAAAACAACTCCCCTAGACAGTTTATTTCTGTGAAGAGCCAACAGGAGCAAGGAGGGATTCCAGGAACTTTAATTATAACTGTGAGCTGGTAACCAGGGGGAGCCCGTCAAGACACTATTCAGCAGTTCCTGCGGGGGGCAATGCTACACCTATAACTTACACATACTGCAGCAGAGCGGCCTCCCTGCCCTGGATCACGTACCTAATATGTGATCTGCATGCTCAGGCAGGGGGCGTGCGTGCGTAACCGCTGGCCCGACCGTGCTGTGATTCATCAGTCAGTCAGCCCCCCCCCCCCCAGTCAACCCCCCAGTGTCAGTTAGTGTTAGATTGTCTGCCGGACTATCGCGTTCCTGTTATACAGTAAGTCGCTGATTACCGCGATTACTAGTATAGAAAAAATAAAAGAGAGACAAATTCCAGTATACTGTATATCCCATAGCTTGTAGACGCTACAACTTTCTCACAAACCAATCAATATTCACTTATTGTGATTTTTTTTTTTTTTTTACCAAAGACTTGTAGCAGAATACATTTTGACCAAAATGTGATAAGAGATTTAATTTTATTTTTATGGGATATGTTTGTGTAGCACTGCCCCCTAGAGGACTGCTGAGAATTACACTTTCTGGGTCCCCCTGGGTTACCCTTAGCAACTGGTAGCAGACAGACAGCATTGAAAGTCCTTGGCTCAGTCAATAATCAATCCAGGGGATGTTGGGTTTTGTGCTTTTTATTTAGAACTGGGATAGGAGAAGGGATGAGTGGGATACTCCAACTATGAACTATGCACAATTCTGAAGACAACGAGCTGTAGTGTGTGGCAAGGCCGCTGCTTCACCTTGCCACTGAAGTGAAAATAATGTAGAAAGTTCTTGTTTAGATCATTCTCTTCAGGGTTCTTACTTTGCACCCTCTTTATTTTCACTGCCTGTATGTGCTGACACCCGTCCAGTGACTCTATCCCCTGGAGATGTGCCCTTCCTGAGCAGACCCCTTGGCAAGCTGCCCTGTACTCACGGACACTGTTTTTCCAGAGTTGCTCTGCTGTCTACTCCACCAGTCAGCTTTCCTGGACCTCCGAATTCAGCACCACACTCCTGGCTCACACGGCCGACCGCCTGTGACCACCATCCACAGCACCATCCACAGCAAACAGGAGGAGAGATAGCCATCACAATCCTCCCGGAACCTGGCTTCCCGCCCGAAGACCCCTGTCACATATGCTCTCAGCTTTTATACCCTATCCCATGATGCACCTCTCCAGGTCCCAACCCACTCAAAATTGACAGATTTTTACATTTATATCATGAAAAATCAAAAACCCAGAAGTGTTCAAATACCACAGAAAGAAAGCTCTATTTGTGTGAAAAAAAAAATTATTAAAATTCTGTTTGGGTACAGCGCTGCATGAGCGTGCAATCGCCAGTTAAAGTAGAGCAGTGCAAAAAACTGCCCAGTCATGAAGGGGGTAAAATTTTCCGGAGCTGAAGTGGTTAAAGCTCAAGTTATTCATTTTTTATCTACTTTATTAGGGAAACCACTGAAGGATTTGGGTGCCCTGTATTACCCCCCCTGACAGTGTCATTTTAAGATCTTAAACCTTAAAACGGAGCTCCAGCCCATCCCCCACCCACCAAAAAAAGTAAAGTCAGCTGCTACAAATACTGTACCATCTGACTTTTACTATTAGAGCCCCCACCTGACCAGGGATCCTGCGGTGTCTTCATCCAAGCTGATTCTTGAATCGGCTCTTGGATGCTGACGCTGCCATCTTGGGTAAGGGGAACCGGCAGTGAAGCCTTGCAGCTTTACAGCTGGTTTCCTACTGTTCATGTGAGGACTGAACTTCTGGCTAGCCGTGGCGAACTGAGCAGGAAATGGGAGTGGGTACCTGTCAAAACTAGGTACCTGCTACCCCCTCCCCCCCACAGGGTGCCAAATGTGGCACCGGAAGGGGGTGAGAAGCAGACAAGCAGAGCTTCCCCTTTTGGAGCTCCACTTTAACTCCAGACACAACATTTTTCCTGGTGCCTTCATGGCAGCATAACTGTGAAGCTACCCCCCCCCCTCCCCATTCAAGACCAGCGAATACTATAAGAAAAAGAGACCTAGACACCCCCAGTATTCCCTTTTTTCTCACCTACCTTATGTTCAGTCGAGGGTTCATAGAGTCTGTAACGGAACCTCAACCCACACTGTTCCGTCAGTATACAGCTTTCTCCCAGTCGTGAACATAGATATCAGATTTTCCAGCCCCCCCACCCCCATACAAAGCTAGCCGACAACTTAGCTTGTACTGGAATCTTCTCCTTTATTGAACAGTTTTACACTCAATTTATACACACATGAGCACATCGCCCTCCTGATCAAATTACCCCATCAGTTCAGGGGTTGCCTGATTACATTATCATATGCAGATGAAATTGTATACAGAAACAGAATATACCTGAACTAATTATCTAGCCGTCTGGACAGGAAAAAAAGAGACCTACACACCCCCAGTATTCCCTTTATTTCCCACCTACCTTATGGTCAGTGAGCGCAAGTTGAAGGTCCATAGAGTCTGTAACAGAACCGCAACCCACACTGTACTTGCGAAATTCTGTCAGTATACGGCTTTCTCCCAGTCGTGAACATAGATATCCGATTTTCCAGCCGCCCCACCCATACAAAGCTAGCCGACAACTTAGCTTGTACTGCAATCTTCTCCTTTATTGAACAGTTTTACACTCAATTTATACACACATGAGCACATCCCCCTCCTGATCAAATTACCACACACAGGTCAGGGGTTGCCTGATTACATTATCATATGCAGATGAAATTGTATACAGAAACAGAATATACCTGAACTAATTATCTAGCCATCTGGATATTTTTGACACTTTTGGGGGGACCAGTGACATTACTACAGTAATCAGTGCTAAAAATATGCACTGTTACTGTAATAATGACACTGGCAGGTAAGGGGTTAACCCAGGGGCGATCAAAGGGTTAAATGCGAGCCTAGGGGAGTGTTTTCTAACTGTGAGGGGGATGGGCTTATTGGATCAACACAGGGACCTGTGATCCTAAATAGGAGGTACACAGGAGCCCTTTGATGATTACTGACAGAACGGTCTGCCGTGTTTACAACAGCAGGCCACCGTTCTGTTTTCTTGGGGAGCGATCGCGGGTGCCCAGTGGCAATCCCGGCTGCCGGTCCTGCAGATCTGCAGCGCGTGTGGGAGTGACGTATGGGTATGGCGACGAATTGCAGCGTGTGAAGGAGTGACGTATGGGTATGGCGATTCATGCAGCCGAGCCAGCCTGCTGCAGTATATCTGCGGTGGGTGGTCGGCAAGAGGTTAAAAATGAATTAAATAGTGTTTTTGGTTTGCGGTGCTCAGGTGCAGTGAAGATCCGCTTTAAGCACATACATATGCTATAGGCAGGGCCGTCTTTGATAGTGATTGGACCCAGGGCAAATATTTTCTTGGACCCTCCAATATTTGCAGGCAGTGCGGGCTCAAGGGGCAGCTGCTTTGGGCCCCACAACAATTACTGGGCCCAGGGCCATACTTGTACGCTTGTTAGTATGGTGCCTCCGACAGCTGTCTGCACACAATCCACGGACAAGAGTCTTTCTTGCAAACATGAAAATTTTTGTCTGCAGACACCAGAACGGACGATTGTTCGCCTGTCAGTACAGAAATCAGCCGACAGACCGCAGATTTGCAAGACTGGGCATGCTCAGAAAATAAAAAACACAGGGAAAGTTAACCATTACATGACATCACTTCTGCAGTCAGCTGAAGTCTGCGGACAAAATTCTTGTGCTGTCCTTGTGCTGTCTTTGCACTTTTCAACAGACACCGACATCCCGGGGAGAAAAGACGAACATTTGTATGACGACGATCTGTGCGTGTGTACGGGGCTTTATCTATATAGTGTTGGTGTGTAGCTACATGTATCTGGTCTCCCCTGCTGCTGCTGAACCCTTACATAATAGTGACGCCCACTACGACCAGATCAGCTACACTTTGGAGCTGGAAGCCAGTTGCTTTTGACTTCATTTTCCTGTTGTCAAGATGCTTAGAGTGCAGGTTATTAGTCGTGTGCATGCAGCAGAAGATAAAGATTTTTGTCGTTCATTGTTGCAGGCGCTGAGTCTCACTGAGGAGGAACTGTTTGAAAACATTCTGACAGCGCATGCCTTAGCTGTTGAGGGCAGATACTCCCATAGACAAGTTCAGCCTTTAATTCAGGTCTGTTCTGAACTAGTATTTCAGTCGATCTCTCAGGGCCATGATGTTTTCACTCCTCCATTTACTATGTTCCAGGCTGGATTTTTGGGATGGTTGCTGAAATACTGTGCAGGTTCTTTCTTCCATCAGTATTCAGCCTATTCACAGCAGGTGTTGTTGGATTGCATTGCTGCTGTTCAGGCTTTAATGGAGCAAAGGCAACTAGGGAAAGACAAACTGACTTTAGTTTACCCTCTGCTACAAGCCTGGTCAGAGATCCTATCCCCTGTTCTAGAATCTAGATGAGTCACACAAAGTTATATCTGCTGAAATAAATCAAGAATCTTTTCCTCTGTTACCCTTAGCAACCACAGCTGCTACTGAGTGTTCTTTACCACCTGTAGATCAGTACCCTGCCACCAGTAACCAGTCTTCCTCAGTATGTAATCCATTGGAGGCTCCCCCTGCAATACTGTTACCCATAGCAACATCTCAGGCCTCTTCCTGTACTTCTGCTGCTCTTCCCTCTATTCTTCCCAGTACTGTTACTACATTTCCATCAGCAGTACACTCTGGTCAGCACAATGCAAATGCTCACAGTACTCCAGTATCTAAGCCTAAAAATGAACAGAACTTTTTTCCTGCTCTTACAAATCTGCCACCCTCCATGCTGCTGACTGCTGATGAGATCCAGCCGTCCTCCATGCTGCTGACTGCTGATGAGATCCAGTCCTCCTCCATGCTGCCGCCTGCTGATGAGATCCAGTCCTCCTCCATGCTGCCGCCTGCTGATGAGATCCAGTCCTCCTCCATGCTGAAGCCTGCCGATGGTGTCCAGACCTCCTCCATGCTGCCGCCTGCCGATAGGGACCTGCCGTTTGTTGCCAAACCTGCCACGGGTGACTTGCCGGCCGCTGTCCCGCCGGACTCTGCTTATACCGGGGCCGCTGTCCCGCCAGACTCTGCTTATACCGGGGCCGCTGCCCAGCTGGGCTCTGCTTATACCGGGGCCGCTGCCCAGCCGGACTCTGCTGATACCGGGGCTGCTGCCCAGCCGGACTCTGCTGATACCGGGGCCGCTGCCCAGCCGGACTTTGCTGATACCGGGGCCGCTGCCCAGCCGGACTCTGCTGATACCGGGGCCGCTGCCCAGCCGGACTCTGCTGATACCGGGGCCGCTGCCCAGCCGGACTCTGCTGATACCGGGGCCGCTGCCCAGCCGGACTCTGTCAATTCACACCTTGCTGTTAAACTGGACTCTGTTGACCGGGTTAAGCTCCCACTTGCTAATATGTCTGAGGCTCCTGAACTTCCAGCGTTATGTGGCCCAAATGGGTTGTCTGTGTGGGTTAAGATCCCTACTGTTGCTCGTTCTGTGTTCTTTTCGCAGCCAGCTGATCCTGTTATGCTAAGGCCAGGATGTCCAGATATCCACTCTGAACATGAGAAATGCATCTGCTGTTACGGCCCCAGTAGTAGAGGCCCTATGGGAAAAGGCAGTGTTCCATATGAACTTTGTCCTGACCCAGGGGTCATCTCTGCAATCCCTGGTGCATCTGGGGACCCGAGTGGGGTAACCTATGCCCTGGGTAGTCCTGAGTGGCAGGTAAAATACAGAGCAGTCTCTAACAGTGTGAGAAGAGGTCCAGTTGTGATGGAACACCCTTTTGTCAGGGTACCTGCATGGACCAGGGACTTGGGCATTAAGCATTCGGGTAGCTTTCAGTGTCTCAACATTGGGACACAGGCTGCTTATAAGAATGGTAAGCCTTCGGTGTTGCGACTTCTTAGGGATCTGACCAGCAGGAAACCCAGCCAGTTTTGGGACCCCGGCGGTGTGGTTCTCAGCCAGCCTTCAGACCTTGGCAGTGGGGTACCCAGTCAGCTTGCAGACCCCAGTGGTGGAGCCTTATGGAGCGTCCGGAGGCCGCTCCTTAAGGGGGGGAATATGTTAGGATTGAGTTCCCCTGCTGGTGACACTGTGTTGCCCTGGGCTGAATGCTGCACTTCCATTGTCCACCAGCAGGTGTCTCCCAGAAGCAAGCAGGCTTCTATGATCACCCAAACTGTGTTCAGCTGCCAGGTGGCTATTTAAGGCTGCTCCTCCCTTTCCCAGGCGCGTCACTATTTTGAATGCTTCCTTGCTGCCTGAACCAGTTGTCTGTGATCCTGATCCATTCCCTGATCTATCCTGTACCCCTTGCTCCTGCTCTCTGCCTAGTATCCAGTCTAGTCTGCCCTCTTCCTTACTTCCCTGTTACCCTTGTCTCTTATATTGTATATATTTGTAGATAGTTGGTTCTTAGGTTCTTTAGTTATTTTGTCTTTGGGGTTGGGTTTTGTTTGCTGGCATTTCCTTAGTTCACTATTGCTGTGTATGCTTGTTTGTGTGGTTCACTGTAATAAATCTCACTTTAAGGCTATCTATATTGTTTTGGTGTGTAGCTACATGTCTGGTCTCCCCTGCTGCTGCTGAACCCTGACAGGGGGACTTTGGTGAGATATCAGGTGTCTAAACAGACCTCTGATGTTCCACCCTCCATCTCCATCTCTGAAGCCACAGAGCTTCCCCTCCATTCACAAACTAAAACATAGTAAACATAGTTTACTATGTTTCAGTTATAAATAGACAGTCAATACTGACTGACTCTGTCCATTTAGAAAAGGAAGTGTCATGTATCATTTACCAGCCCCTTTCCGGCTCTCCATCCTGACAGATCCTGATAAAGCGGGGGGAGGGGGGGGGGAAGGGGGAAGGAGAGAATTACGACAAAATTAACACTGGTCTGAATCAGTAATGTCGCCACAGCTGCAAGCATCCCTCTTCTCTAGGCATCTCCAGAGATTCTGCATGACCACCGCATGGTGGATGAGGCTCTCGTCTTCCTGCTGCTTCCTTAAGAAAACTCTTTGCCACAGCTACGGCAACGGTAGCTTCTACTCAAACAGGGTCTCCAAGTGTGACACAATCTGCTCTAGAGTGGGCCGCTCATGTACTGGATGCACCATCGTCACATGGTGGGTATCGCCCTCCAAAACATTAATATACCACCAGCCGGGCCGGGACCTGGTACAGACATGTGGCACACTCCAGTCTCTCCTCCCACTCTGCCAGAGGAATGTTAGAGCCATTAAACTTCGGTATGAGGGCTAAGGTCGATCTTAGCGGAGTCATGCTGGGGCCCAGTCCTCCTTCCGCACCCACTGTAAGGGATATATCCTGCCGACGACACAAAGTGTAAGTGGGGTGCATTGTGGTGCGGTGGAAATAATTCACACAGTCAGGTGCAATATAAAACTTGTATTTGTTAGGGTGCTGGTGGTAACCTGACGGGAGAGATAGGCCCCGATATCCGCTAGAGGGCGGAGCTTGGATGGGAACCCCCAAGGTAAGTGACACAGGCTAGCCTGAGGTGCGGAGTCTAAGTAACCACCGATTTTCGCCAGAGCCTCTGGTGGTGAGGATGGACTTCGCTGCGTGTGGATACCAGGTCGCGGTCCTCAGGGTCGCCCCACCAAGGGAGAACTGATCAAGGTCCGAAGGCAGGTAAACAGAAAAGAAAAGGGAGATCCGAGAGAATGGTCAAACAAGCCGGGGTCAGGACGGGCAGCAGACGAGGGGAGTCAGGAACAAGCCAAAAGTCAACAGGAAATCAGCAGGAAACAGGTCACGGGTTCAGGAACAAATGCAGGAGCTGAAGACAAGACAGCAAAGTGCCAATGCCTCAGCTGCCTTTAAATAGGCCTTTCTTGGCGCCAAAACGTCTGGGTCAGTGCGTGCAAACGTGAGAACACATGACGTGCGCATTGGCTAATTCACGCATTAGGCAATTAGCAGTTCCTAACAATATTGAAGTAATGAAGCAACAGTTCACAATGCTTTCACCCAAAGTCTCACAGACTGAACCTCCAAATGTGGAAATTGAAAGGCAGAGGTTCCAGTCCTTAAGCTGTTACTCAGAAGTCATCTCAACTCTTCTTAAAGTGGAGTTCCAGCCACGAAAATGTTTTTTCAATAAAAATACCCCCCGGGACAGTCAGGGCTAGTACATTCCACAATGGATAGCCTCTTAACTTTCCCGGGTTGCACTTACCTTTTAGAAGAAATACTTACCTTGAAAATTTCTTCTCCAGCGCTGCCATCTCAGGTGTGGGCAGCTGAAGCCAGCGCGTCCTCTTCCGCATCCTCTTCCGTGTCCTCTTCGGTCCCACAATGCACTGCACCGGCCCCGCCGTCACTTCCGGGGCATGCCCAGAAGCTGTTTAGCAGGGAATGACGCGCCTGCACCGGAACTGACGAGCGGGGCCGGTGCAGGCGCATTGATTCCTGGGAGCGATGACGTTCAACTCCCAGGAATCAATGCAAGCAGGAAGTGACTGCGTGGGCCGCGGCCGCAGAGGGAGGAAGTGGAAAAAAGGTGAGTATATTTTCTTCAATAACAATGTAAGTAAACAGAAAAAAAAATTGTGATTATCCATTTCTTTTACAGATAACATTGAGCAAGCGGGTGGCCCAAAGTGCATTTTGTGGCCGGAACTCCGCTTTAAGGCCAGGAAATCTCAATAAATGATTTCAATACTAAAAGTTGGGACAAATTCAAAGCATTTGCAATTGGCAGAGGTTTCGATCCAGCCCTAGCCTCTGCCTCTCCCCTGCTAGGTTTTCTCCAGACAGGCCTTAATTTGGGCTTAGGTCTAAATTCTCTGAAGGTCCAAGTTGCAGCAATCTCTGCAGCAACAGATGTAAGGTGGGCAGAATACTCTCTTGTGGTTCAGTTCTTCAAGGCTCTTTAGGCTCTCTGCATTAACTAGACATTTCCAACGACTTAAGATGCTATCTTCAGGCTACAACACCCTTCAGAGATTCAGTGAAATTATTCATCATTCCTAGGGGCAAAAACAGAGGTAAAGAAGCAACCTTAAGAACTATCACAACTTGGATAGTCAAGCTGATTCACAAGACGTGGAGGGCTAATGAATTAGAACCTTCTTCGGTGAAAGCAGATTCCACCAGGTCAGTCTCCACATCATGGGCAGCTAAAGCGTACGACTCGTTTGAAACAATTTGCAGAGCAGCAATGTGGTTGTCCCAGAACTCGTTTATAAGGCACTACAGAGTGGACCCAGGAGCTCTCACTTAGGTGGAGTTCGGGAAGAAGACAATTAAATCTGCTCTCGCTGATACCTTACTTAAACCTTTTTTTTTTTATATCATGAAATCCTACCCGTTTCAGCTAGTTATTTTTTAAAGGTATGCTGCCATGGAGGCAACAGGAAACCGGAAAATTGTATCATACTTACCAAAATTTTCCTTTCCCGGTGCCTATCCATGGCAGTATACTGTACATTCCCGCCCTCTGTAGTTTATATCACGGGAATGCTGGGGCTTTCTAGGTCTCTCTTTTTTAATATTCACTGGTCCTGAGGGAGGAGTCTGGGGCAGAGCTTCACAGGTATGTTGCCATGAATAAACACTAGGAAAAGGAAAATCATGGTAAGTGTGATATTTTTGGTATTTTTTTTTTTTTTCATTTTTGGATAAAGTGAGAAGAGTTTTTATGTCCAATTCATAAAGATCTGCAAGTCTGCAACAGACCACCAGGTGGCAGCAGTCAGTCTAACCGTTCCCAGCCTGAAATTCATTCATCCTTCTTTGATCATCTAAATTAGTACAATGCCAGAGGATGTCAGTGTTCATTATACATCTTAGCAATACATCCTTCCCTCCTTCCTCAATACATCCTTCCCTCCTTCCTCAATTCATCCTTCCCTCCTTCCTCAATACTTCCTTCCCTCCTTCCTCAATACATCCTTCCCTCCTTCCTCAATACATCCTTCCCTCCTTCCTCAATACATCCTTCTCTCCTTCCTCAATACATCCTTTCCTCCTTCCTCAATACATCCTTCCCTCCTTCCTCAATTCATCCTTCCCTCCTTCCTCAATACTTCCTTCCCTCCTTCCTCAATACATCCTTCCCTCCTTCCTCAATACATCCTTCTCTCCTTCCTCAATACATCCTTCCCTCCTTCCTCAATACATCCTTCTCTCCTTCCTCAATACATCCTTCCCTCCTTCCTCAATACATCCTTCCCTCCTCCCTCAATACATCCTTCCCTCCTTCCTCAATACATCCTTCCCTCCTTCCTCAATACATCCTTCCCTCCTTCCTCAATACATCGTTCCCTCCTTCCTCAATACATCCTTCCCTCCTTCCTCACTACATCCTTTCCTCCTTCCTCAATACATCCTTCTCTCCTTCCTCAATACATCCTTCCCTTCTTCCTCAATACATCCTTCCCTCCTTCCTCAATACATCCTTCCCTCCTTCCTCAATACATCCTTCCCTCCTTCCTCAAAACATCCTTCCCTCCTTCCTCAATACATCCTTCCCTCCTTCCTCAATACATCCTTCCCTCCTTCCTCAAAACATCCTTCCCTCCTTCCTCAATACATCCTTCCCTCCTTCCTCAAAACATCCTTCCCTCCTTCCTCAATACATCGTTCCCTCCTTCCTCACTACATCCTTTCCTCCTTCCTCAATACATCCTTCCCTCCTTCCTCAATACATCCTTCCCTCCTTCCTCACTACATCCTTTCCTCCTTCCTCAATACATCCTTCCCTCCTTCCTCAATACATCCTTCTCTCCTTCCTCAATACATCGTTCCCTCCTTCCTCAATACATCCTTCCCTCCTTCCTCACTACATCCTTCCCTCCTTCCTCAATACATCCTTCCCTCCTTCCTCAATACATCGTTCCCTCCTTCCTCAATACATCCTTCCCTCCTTCCTCAATACATCCTTCCCTCCTTCCTCAATACATCCTTCCCTCCTTCCTCAATACATCCTTCCCTCCTTCCTCAATACATCCTTCCCTCCTTCCTCAATACATCCTTCCATCTTTCCTCAATACATCCTTCCCTCCTCCCTCGATACATCCTTCCCTCCTTCCTCAATACATCCTTCCCTCCTTCCTCAATACATCCTTCCCTCCTTCCTCAATACATCCTTCTCTCCTTCCTCAATACATCCTTCTCTCCTTCCTCAATACATCCTTCCCTCCTTCCTCAATACATCCTTCCCTCCTCCCTCAATACATCCATCCCTCCTTCCTCAATACATCCTTCCCTCCTTCCTCAATACATCCTTCCATCTTTCCTCAATACATCCTTCCCTCCTCCCTCGATACATCCTTCCCTCCTTCCTCAATACATCCTTCCCTCCTTCCTCAATACATCCTTCCCTCCTTCCTCAATACATCCTTCTCTCCTTCCTCAATACATCCTTCTCTCCTTCCTCAATACATCCTTCCCTCCTTCCTCAATACATCCTTTCCTCCTTCCTCAATACATCCTTCCCTCCTTCCTCAATACATCCTTCCCTCCTTCCTCACTACATCCTTCTCTCCTTCCTCAATACATCCTTCCTCCTTCCTCAATACATCCTTCCCTCCTTCCTCAATACATCCTTCCCTCCTTCCTCAATACATCCTTCCCTCCTTCCTCAATACATCCTTCCCTCCTTCCTCAATACATCCTTCCCTCCTTCCTCAATACATCCTTCCCTCCTTCCTCAATACATCCTTCCCTCCTTCCTCAATACATCCTTCCTTCCTTCCTCAATACATCCTTCCCTCCTTCCTCAGTACATCTTTCCCTCCTTCCTCAATACATCCTTCTCTCCTTCCTCAATACATCCTTCCCTCCTTCCTCAATACATTCTTCCCTCCTTCCTCAATACATCCTTCCCTCCTTCCTCAATACATCCTTCCCTCCTTCCTCAATACATCCTTCTCTCCTTCCTCAATACATCCTTCCCTCCTTCCTCAATACATCCTTCCCTCCTTCCTCAATACATCATTCCCTCCTTCCTCACTACATCCTTCCCTCCTTCCTCAATTCATCCTTCTCTCCTTCCTCAATACATCCTTCCCTCCTTCCTCAATACATTCTTCCCTCCTTCCTCAATACTTCCTTCCCTCCTTCCTCAATACATCCTTCCCTCCTTCCTCAATACATCCTTCTCTCCTTCCTCAATACATCCTTCCCTCCTTCCTCAATACATCCTTCCCTCCTTCCTCAATACATTCTTCCCTCCTTCCTCAATACTTCCTTCCCTCCTTCCTCAATACATCCTTCCTTCCTTCCTCAATACATCCTTCCCTCCTTCCTCAATACATCCTTCCTTCCTTCCTCAATACATCCTTCTCTCCTTCCTCAATACATCCTTCCCTCCTTCCTCAATACATCCTTCCTTCCTTCCTCAATACATCCTTCTCTCCTTCCTCAATACATCCTTCCCTCCTTCCTCAATACATCCTTCTCTCCTTCCTCAATACATCCTTCCCTCCTTCCTCAATACATCCTTCCCTCCTTCCTCAATACATCCTTCCCTCCTTCCTCAATACATCCCTCCCTCCTTCCTCAATACATCCTTCCCTCCTTCCTCAATACATCCTTCCCTCCTTCCTCACTACATCCTTCCCTCCTTCCTCAATACATCCTTCTCTCCTTCCTCAATACACCCTTCTCTCCTTCCTCAATACATCTTTCCCTCCTTCCTCAATACATTCTTCCCTCCTTCCTCAATACTTCCTTCCCTCCTTCCTCAATACATCCCTCCCTTCTTCCTCAATACATCCTTCCCTCCTTCCTCAATTCATCCTTCTCTCCTTCCTCAATACATCCTTCCCTCCTTCCTCAATACATTCTTCCCTCCTTCCTCAATACTTCCTTCCCTCCTTCCTCAATACATCCTTCCCTCCTTCCTCAATACATCCTTCCCTCCTTCCTCAATACATTCTTCCCTCCTTCCTCAATACTTCCTTCCCTCTTCCTCAATACATCCTTCCTCCTTCCTCAATACATCCTTCTCTCCTTCCTCAATACATCCTTCCCTCCTTCCTCAATACATCCTTCCTCCTTCCTCAGTACATCTTTCCCTCCTTCCTCAATACATCCTTTCCTCCTTCCTCACTACATCCTTCCCTCCTTCCTCAATACATCCTTCCCTCCTTCCTCAATACATCCTTCCCTCCTTCCTCAATACATCCTTCCCTCCTTCCTCAATACATCCTTCCCTCCTTCCTCAATACATCCTTCCTTCCTTCCTCAATACATCCTTCTCTCCTTCCTCAATACATCCCTTCTCTCCTTCCTCAATACATCCTTCCCTCCTTCCTCAATACATCCTTCCCTCCTTCCTCAGTACATCTTTCCCTCCTTCCTCAATACATCCTTTCCTCCTTCCTCAATACATCCTTCCCTCCTTCCTCACTACATCCTTCCCTCCTTCCTCAATACATCCTTCCCTCCTTCCTCAATACATCCTTCCCTCCTTCCTCAATACATCCTTCTCTCCTTCCTCAATACATCCTTCCCTCCTTCCTCAATACATCCTTCCCTCCTTCCTCAATACATCCTTCCCTTCTTCCCTCCTTCCTCAATACATCCTACCCTCCTTCCTCAATACATCCTTCCCTCCTTCCTCAATACATCCTTCTCTCCTTCCTCAATACATCTGTAGCACACCCCACGTAGGATCTGTAGATAGAAGGGATCCCCTCTCCTGCACAACCAAGCGCTCCCAATCTTCACCAGCACCTCAGATACAGAACAGTCTGCGGCTTTGTTTTTATATTTTATTAGGGGATTTCAATTTGGATAGGGATGGGAGGTTATGGGATGCCCACTTGACATCAATAACTTCAGGGACAACTTCCAATATACCGTCTCTATATACCGTCTCTATATACAGTCTCTATATACAGTCTCTATATACCGTCTCTATATACCGTCTCTATATACCGTCTCTATATACAGTCTCTATATACAGTCTCTATATACCGTCTCTATATACAGTCTCTATATACAGTCTCTATATACCGTCTCTATATACAGTCTCTATATACCGTCTCTATATACAGTCTCTATATACAGTCTCTATATACCGTCTCTATATACAGTCTCTATATACCGTCTCTATATACAGTCTCTATATACCGTCTCTATATACAGTCTCTATATACCGTCTCTATATACAGTCTCTATATACCGTCTCTATATACAGTCTCTATATACAGTCTCTATATACCGTCTCTATATACCGTCTCTATATACAGTCTCTATATACCATCTCTATATACCGTCTCTATATACAGTCTCTATATACAGTCTCTATATACAGTCTCTATATACAGCCACCTCTTCAGCCACCTGCACACGCTTGGTTTCTGCTGGCTCACTCCTCGGGGGTGGGATCTGGCAGGCCTGATGTCAGCTCAGTAAAGACCCATTACAGGCAGGAACTCGCAGTCCCTTACTCGTAGCATGTTGGAGGGACACAGCTCACACTTTCTCCTCTACATTCTCTGTGGTCACTGAGCCTAGCACCACTTCTTCAGGCAATGCCAACCCTCCTGGCTTCATCTGCCTCTTTACACCAGTCCACCTGACTGATTCTTCACCAGCCTGCCTGGCTGACACTTTAGGAGATCTCTAAGGTAAGGCTGAAGACTTAAGCACACCGCTGTCTTCACGGGAGGCTGACTAAGTATGGCAGTCCCCACCCCCCTTTGTAGCCCCCACAGTGATACTCAATCTGTCCTCTCCTGCTCCCGTGCCTCCAGAAAGACTTTCTCCTTTGTATTTTAGCAGGGATCCTCCAGCCATAGGCGTGCGCACGGGGTGTGCCGGGTGTGCCTGGGCACACCCTAATCACCCTGTGTCTGTTAGTGTTGGGCCGGCTTCTCCATCTCTGCCACTGAGGGTAGTGAGATACTTGGTGGAGAGGCGGCTGTGCTGTTGGCTCCAGCAGATAGTGAGGCTTGTCAGAGCCGCTCAGTGTGTGTGTGACACTGTTAGGTAATGTTAATGCTTGCAGGGAGAAAGACGAGCTGTCAAAACTCAGGGGTGATGTCGGGGGTGGGCGGGACCGAACAGCTATCAAACACCAGCCAATAGGATGGGGTCTGGGCGGCCGCTTCGTTTATGTGGCTCCGCCCCTTTCTTAAGCAGCCCAATCATTGGCTGGTGTTTGACAGCTGCTTGATCCCGCCCACCCCCGACATCACCGCTTTTTTTTACAGCTGGGCTTTCTCCCTGAAAGCAGCTACATTACATGACAGTGTCATACACACAGTGGGGTACCAATGTGGGGTGTCAGCCGGCGTTCTCTGAGATCCCACATCGCAGGGTGAAGGCAGCTGCAGTGGCAGCTCCTTCAGTCCGTGCTGCTAGCGGGGGGCGGAGCCGGGATGGGAAGAAGGGGGTGGAGCCTCGCGGGGAGGGGCGGAGCCTCGGCGGGAAGAAGGGGGCGGAGCCTCGGCGGGAAGAAGGTGAGTGCGTTCCCATTGCTCAAGTGTGTGTGCTGGGTAGGAGGGGGGTGGGGAAGCTGCATATAGAGGAATTCATCTTTCTCTATTCTTTCTGCAGCTGCTGAATAACTGATTCTCCTCCTCTCCCTCCTGCAGGAAGAATAGGGAAAGATCAATTCATCTATATGCAGCTGCCCCATCCCCCTCCTATACAACTTCTTTTGCTAGCCCCCCGGTGCTCGTAATCCCCCCCTCTGCTCTTAGCCCCCCCCAAAGGCACTAGACCCCCCTGTACTTTAGCACCCCCATGCTCTTCAGCCCCCCACAGTGCTTTTCATCTCCCTCCCCCCAAGTGCTCCCTGTCCCCCCAGTGCTCTCCACCCCCTGGTTTTCCTTGCCCGCCCCCTAAGTGCTCCCTGTCCCCCACCCAGTGCTCTCCACCCCCCTGGTTTTCCCTGCCGCCCCCCAAGTGCTCTCCACCCCCCTGGTTTTCCCTGCCCGCCCCCAAGTGCTCGCTGTCCCTCCCAGTGCTCTCCACCCTCCTGGTTTTCCGTGCTCGCCCCCCCCCCCAGTGCTCCCCCCCCGCGCCTTCCAACCCCCCTACAATGCTTTCCAAATCCCCTCTTTATTCTCTCCAGCCCCCCCCCCCCCCACCGTGCCCTTCAGCTCCTCCAGTGCTCTCTGCTTGCCCTGTGCTCTCCGGCCTCCCTAGTGCTCTTCTATCTTCTATCATGTCCTCAGTCTCCGAGCATCTCCTGTATCATGTCTGCAGTCTCTGACCATCTCCTGTATCATGTCTGCAGTCTCTGACCATCTCCTGTACCATGTCTACAGTCTCTGACCATCTCCTGTATCACATCTGCAGTCTCTGACCATCTCCTGTACCATGTCTACAGTCTCTGACCATCTCCTGTATCACGTCTGCAGTCTCTGACCATCTCCTGTATCATGTCTACAGTCTCTGACCATCTCATGTATCACGTCTGCAGTCTCTGACCATCTCCTGTACCATGTCTACAGTCTCTGACCATCTCATGTATCATGTTTGCAGTCTCTGACCATCTCCTGTATCACGTCTGCAGTCTCTGACCATCTCCTTTATCATGTCTGTAGTCTCTGACCATCTCCTGTATCACGTCTGCAGTCTCTGACCATCTACTGTATCCTGTCTGCAGTCTCTGACCATCTCCTGTATCACGTCTGCAGTCTCTGACCATCTCCTTTATCATGTCTGTAGTCTCTGACCATCTCCTGTATCACGTCTGCAGTCTCTGACCATCTACTGTATCCTGTCTGCAGTCTCTGACCATCTCCTTTATCATGTCTGTAGTCTCTGACCATCTCCTGTATCACGTTTGCAGTCTCTGACCATCTCCTTTATCATGTCTGTAGTCTCTGACCATCTCCTGTAAACACATTGCTAATAGTATTAGCTATCTATTTATGCTGAAGGTAGGACTGTGCAGGGGAGGCAGAGAGTGCAAAAGGGGGAACTGTGATTAGAGAGACAGGGGGCAGACTGCAAGGGGCACTGTGATTGGGGGGGGGGGGGGGCTGTGAATTTTGTGCAATAAATATTCCTGAAAACATTACAAATTTTTGTGGGTGCTTACATTTTAAAGTTGGGGGGGGGTGTGCCAGATATAGGATCTGCCCCAGGTGCCAAATTCTCTAGGTACGCCACTGCACACACACTGAGCAGCTCTTGCAAGTCTTACTGTCTGCTGAATGTGAAACTCCCCCTCTCCCCTGTTAGTGTCCATAAGTGGTGTCCAGTAGTGCCACCTATCAGTGCCCAGTAGTGCCACCTATCAGTGCCCACCAGTGCCACCTATCAGTGCCCACCAGTGCCACTTCATCAGTGCCCATCAGTGTCACCTAATAGTGCCTATCAGTGCCCAGCAGTGCCGCCTCATCAGTGCCACCTATCAGTGCCCACCAGTGCCGCCTCATCAGTGCCCATCAGACACATCTAACAGTGCCTATCAGTGCTTCCTATCAGTGCCACCAATCAGTGCCCACCAATGCCGCCTATCAGTGATGCCTATTAGTGCCCATCAGTGCTGCCAATAAGTGCTGCCTATCAGTGCCACCTATCAGTACCCATCAGTGCAGCCTCATCAGTGCCAGTCAGTGCTGAGAACAAGCGCCTATTAGTGCTGCCTATCAGTCCATATCAGTGCCTCACATGTAATTTCACCTGTAATACACATCAAAAGGAAAATAAGGCATACATCTTTTTCAAAACTTAGCAGTGATGGTGGAACCCCTCTACAGATATTTGCCATACAATTTAACTTAAGTGCAAAAACCTTTTAGTGTCCCAATACTTTTGACAAGTGTTTATGTGTGTGTGTGTGTGTATATATATATATATATATATATATATATATATATATATATAGTGTGTGTATGTGTGTGTGTATATATATATATATATATATATATATATATATATATACACACGCATGTGTGTTTGAGCTTTGGGGTGCACACCCTAATGCAATAGGCTGCGCACGCCTATGCCTCCAGCACCTGAGCCCGGGCCCAGAGTCGCCCCTCCCTACACTTGGAGGCACCCCTCAGGGGCACTGACTGTCTTCCTAGCATTGCATCTCCATCTTCCACCCGACTGCCCCTGTTGGCATGACCCATGTTTACTTATGAGGTAAGCTATGCTCCCCCGCCAGCCCATTATCGGGGATTGGCTGAGGCCTCAATTATGCATGGCAGCTCCGCCTTACTCCCACCCTCCAGTTCTGGAAGTTTCTTCCAAATTCCAGACAAGGAGGAATTTCCAGAGGGAGCTGCAAGAGGAGTTATCCAGCTCCTGAGTCACTGATCCCTGACCCAGATTCACAGATCAGGATTAGCCCTGAGCTAAACTAAATGAGCCTATGCTAACAAACCTACATTACAACACCTAACCTACATCTAGCACAAACTAGAGGGTACAACACATCCTTCCCTCCTTCCTCAGTACACCCTTTCCCCTTTCCTAATACATTCTGCTCCCCCCTCCCTCTTGTATACATCCTACCCTCCTTCCTCAGTACACCCTTTCTCCTTTCCTAATACATTCTGCTCCCCCCTCCCTCTTCCTACCCTCCTTCCTCAGTATACCCTTCCCGCTTCTTCAATACATCCTGCTTCCTCCCTTAAATACATCCCCCCCCCCCTCCAATACATCCTGCTTCCTCCCTTAAATACATCCTTCTCCCCCCTTCAACACATCCTGCCCCCCCTTCAATACATCCTGCTTCCTCTCTTAAATACATCCTTCTCCCCCCTTCAACACATCCTGCCCCCCCTTCAATACATCCTGCTTCCTCTCTTAAATACATCCTTCTCCCCCCTTCAACACATCCTGCCCCCCCCCCCTTCAATACATCCTGCTTCCTGCTTCCTCCCTTAAATACATCCTTCCCCCCCCCACCCCCTTCAATACATCCTGCTTCCTCCCTTAAATACATCCCCCCCCCTTTCAATACATCCTGCTTCCTCCCTTAAATACATCCTTCTCCCCCCTTCAACACATCCTGCCTCCCCCCTTCAATACATCCTGCTTCCTCCCTTAAATACATCCTTCCCCCCCCCCCTTCAATACATCCTGCTTCCTCCCTTAAATACATCCTTCTCCCCCCTTCAACACATCCTGCCTCCCCCCTTCAATACATCCTGCTTCCTCCCTTAAATACATCCTTCTCCCCCCTTGAAGACATCCGCCCCCCCCCCAATACATCCTGCTTCCTCCCTTAAATACATCCTTCTCCCCCCTTCAACACATCCTGCCCCCCCCTTCAATACATCCTGCTTCCTCCCTTAAATACATCCTTCTCCCCTCTTGAAGACATCCGCCCCCCCCCCAATACATCCTGCTTCCTCCCTTAAATACATCCAACCCCCCCCCCCTTCAATACATCTTGCTTCCTGCTTCCTCCCTTAAATACATCCTTCCCCCCCCACCCCCTTCAATACTTCCTGCTTCCTCCCTTAAATACATCCCCCCCTTCAATACATCCTGCTTCCTCCCTTAAATACATCCTTCTCCCCCCTTCAACACATCCTGCCCCCCCCTTCAATACATCCTTCTTCCTCCCTTAACTACACCCCCCCCCCTTCAACACATCCCCCCCTTCAATACATCCTGCTTCCTCCCTTAAATACATCTTTCTCCCCCCTTGAAGACATCCTGCCCCCCCTCAATACATCCTGCTTCCTCCCTTAAATACATCCTTCTCCCTCCTTGCAGACATCCGCCCCCCCCCCCCCAATACATCCTGCATCCTCCCTTAAATACATCCTTCTCCCCCCTTGAAGACATCCTGCCTCCCCCTCAATACATCCTGCTTCCTCCCTTAAATAAATCCTTCTCCCCCCCCTGAAGACATCCTGCCCCCCCTCAATACATCCTGCTTCCTCCCTTAAATACATCCCCCCCCTTTCAATACATCCTGCTTCCTCCCTTAAATACACCCCCCCCCTTTACTACATCCTTCTTCCTCCCTTAACTACATCCTTCTCCCCCCCTTCAACACATCCCCCCCTTCAATACATCCTGCATCCTCCCTTAAATACATCCTCCTCCCCCCCTCTTCAATACATCCTG
Source organism: Pelophylax lessonae (assembly GCF_965119305.1). Classification (NCBI taxonomy): domain Eukaryota; kingdom Metazoa; phylum Chordata; class Amphibia; order Anura; family Ranidae; genus Pelophylax; species Pelophylax lessonae. The sequence continues at coordinate 15,097,490 of NC_138768.1, read as the reverse complement.
CTTCCTCCCTTAAATCCATCCTTCTCCCCCCTTGAAGACATCCTGCCCCCCCTCTCAATACATCCAGCTTCCTCCCTTAAATACATCCCCCCCTTCAATACATCCTGCTTCCTCCCTTAAATACACCCCCCTTCAATACATCCTGCTTCCTCCCTTAAATACACCCCCCTTTCAATACATCCTGCTTCCTCCCTTAAATACACCCCCCCTCTTCAATACATCCTGCTTCCTCCCTTAAATACACCCCCCCTTTCAATACATCCTGCTTCCTCCCTTAAATACACCCTCCACCCCCCTTCAATACATCCTGCTTCCTCCCTTAAATACACCCCCCCCCTTCAATACATCATGCTTCCTCCCATAAATACACCCCCCCCCTTTCAATACATCCTGCTTCCTCCCTTAAATACATCCCCCCCTCTTCAATACATCCTGCTTCCTCCCTGAAATACACCCCCCCCCTTCAATACATCCTGCTTCCTCCCTTAAATACACCCCCCCTGTACTACATCCTTCTTCCTCCCTTAACTACATCCTTCTCCCCCCCTTCAACACATCCCCCCCTTCAATACATCCTGCTTCCTCCCTTAAATACATCCTCCTTCCCCCCTCTTCAATACATCCTGCTTCCTCCCTTAAATACATCCTTCTCCCCCCTTCAACACATCCTGCCCCCCCCCTCAATACATCCTGCTTCCTCCCTTAAATACACCCCCCCCTCTTCAATACATCCTGCTTCCTCCCTTAAATACACCCCCCCCTTTCAATACATCCTGCTTCCTCCCTTAAATACACCCTCCCCCCTTCAATACATCCTGCTTCCTCCCTTAAATACACCCCCCCCCCCTTCAATACATCCTGCTTCCTCCCATAAATACACCTCCCCTTTCAATACATCCTGCTTCCTCCCTTAAATACACCCCCCCTCTTCAATACATCCTGCTTCCTCCCTTAAATACACCCCCCCCTCTTCAATACATCCTGCTTCCTCCCTTAAATACAGCCCCCTCTTCAATACATCCTGCTTCCTCCCTTAAATACACTCTCCCCCCCTTCAATACATCCTGCTTCCTCCCTTAAATACATCCCCCCCTCTTCAATACATCCTCCCCCCTTCAATACATCCTGCTTCCTACCTTAAATACATCCTTCTGCCCCTTTGAAGACATCCTGCCCCCCCCTTCAATACATCCTGCTTCCTCCCTTAAATACATCCCCCCTCTTCAATACATCCTCCCCCCTTCAATACATCCCCCCCCCCTTCAATACATCCTGCTTCCTACCTTAAATACATCCTTCTGCCCCCTTGAAGACATCCTGCCCCCCCCCCTCAATACATCCTGCTTCCTCCCTAAATCCATCCTTCTCCCCCCTTGAAGACATCCTGCCCCCCCTCAATATATCCAGCTTCCTCCCTTAAATACATCCCCCCCTTCAATACATCCTGCTTCCTCCCTTAAATACACCCCCCTTCAATACATCCTGCTTCCTCCCATAAATACACCTCCCCTTTCAATACATCCTGCTTCCTCCCTTAAATACACCCCCCCTCTTCAATACATCCTGCTTCCTCCCTTAAATACACCCCCCCCCCTTTACTACATCCTTCTTTCTCCCTTAACTACATCCTTCTCCCCCCCTTCAACACATCCCCCCCTTCAATACATCCTGCTTCCTCCCTTAAATACATCCTCCTCCCCCCCTCTTCAATACATCCTGCTTCCTCCCTTAAATCCATCCTTCTCCCCCCTTGAAGACATCCTGCCCCCCCCCCCTCAATACATCCAGCTTCCTCCCTTAAATACATCCCCCCCTCTTCAATACATCCTGCTTCCTCCCTTAAATACACCCCCCCCTTTCAATATATCCTGCTTCCTCCCTTAAATACACCCTCCCCCCTTCAATACATCCTGCTTCCTCCCTTAAATACACCCCCCCCCCTTCAATACATCCTGCTTCCTCCCATAAATACACCTCCCCTTTCAATACATCCTGCTTCCTCCCTTAAATACACCCCCCCCCCCTTCAATACATCCTGCTTCCTCCCATAAATACACCTCCCCTTTCAATACACCCTGCTTCCTCCCTTAAATACACCCCCCCCTCTTCAATGCATCCTGCTTCCTCCCTTAAATACATCCTTCTCTCCCCTTGAAGACATCCTGCCCCCCCCCCTCAATACATCCTGCTTCCTCCCTTAAATACACCCCCCCCCTTCAATACATCCTGCTTCCTCCCTTAAATACACCCCCCCTCTTCAATACACCCCCCCCCCTTCAATACATCCTGCTTCCTACCTTAAATACATCCTTCTGCCCCCTTGAAGACATCCTGCCCCCCCCCCTTCAATACATCCTGCTTCCTCCCTTAAATACATCGTTCTCCCCCATTGAAGACATCCTGCCCCCCCCCCCCCTCAATACATCCAGCTTCCTCCCATAAATACATCCTTCTGCCCCCTTGAAGACATCCTGCCCCCCCCCCCCTTCAATACATCCTGCTTCCTACCTTAAATACATCCTTCTGCCCCCTTGAAGACATCCTGCCCCCCCCCTTCAATACATCCTGCTTCCTCCCTAAATCCATCCTTCTCCCCCCTTGAAGACATCCTGCCCCCCCCCCTCAATACATCCAGCTTCCTCCCTTAAATACACCCCCCCCCCTTCAATACATCCTGCTTCCTCCCTTAAATAGACCCCCCCCCCCTCTTCAATACATCCTGCTTCCTCCCTTAAATACATTCTTCTCTCCCCTTGAAGACATCCTCCCCCCCCTCAATACATCCTGCTTCCTCCCTTAAATACACCCTCCCCCCCTTCAATACATCCTGCTTCCTCCCTTAAATACATCCCCCCCCTCTTCAATACATCCTCCCCCCTTCAATACATCCCCCCCCCTTCAATACATCCTGCTTCCTCCCTTAAATACATCCTTCTCCCCCCTTGAAGACATCCGCCCCCCCCCCAATACATCCTGCTTCCTCCCTTATATACATCCTCCCCCCCTATAATACATCCTGCTTCCTCCCCCCCCTATAATACATCCTGCTTTCTCCCTTAAATACATCCTCCCCCCCCTCTTAATACATCCTGCCCCCCCCCCCAAAGACATCCTGCCCTTCTTCCTCCCTCTGCCAGAACAGAGCATTGAAAATGAATGAACTGCAAACACATTAAAACGTTTCAGCAAGGTACATCAGTTGGCAACATGCGTTGGGATGCCATTTATAATGAGTGGCACTGCATCCCACCAATGCATATAATGCAATATTGGGAATAAACCCTAAGTTCAATTTATACAAAAATCTAATTTTGTGGGTGATTAGTCACTAAAAGCAAACCTAGCATCAAATAAATAAAGGGGGAGTGGCTAAGTGTGGATCTGGTATCAGATATCATTTTTTTGCGTATGCATGCAAAGTAATGTGTCGGTGCAGACTCAGTAATTCAGACGCTGAGATGTCCTTAATAGAGTTTCCCAAATATTTAAAAACTTGTCAGGTAGTATAAGGCCTCTTTCACACAGGAGGTGGGGAGGAGGGCGTAAAAAGAGGGGGGCTGCTAAGTCGCAGTTCTACCACCGCCAACCTACAATATAACAGCAGAAGGAGGACGTTCACAAGTTTACCGTGACATGTCACATGCTAAGTTTACTGCTTGTCAAAGACATCTATTAAAGTCAATAGGGCAACGCCTGCGGTGCTTACCTTGTGGTTGTGGTTCATTAACCCTATTATAAACTGTATTATATATATAAAAAAGAGGTATGCAGGAGGCAGCAGGATTGCCTCTTAAGGCTGTATTTACACTTTTGCATAGCGGGAACAAGCGCCCCCCCCCTCGCAATTTTAGTTGAGCGTTTTGTCACACATATGGCAGCCCATTCACTCTACGGGCTGCCCTGTGAGCGTTTGTCGCCAAAAAAAAAAACATGCTGCTGCTTTCTCAGCGTCAAGCGTAGTGTGTTTTGCAGCATTTACATCGCATTTGAGATGCCCTTAAATAATGCTACCCAAACAGTGCGTCATGTGTTCTGCCACGTTTTGGGATTGTGAGCAGCATTACGGCGATTCTGCCTGCGATCCCAAATCGCGAGAGGTGAATGGAAGCTGAACGTCCTACAGCGGCGGATCCACGCAGATCGCATTTCACGCTCTAACATTCCAGTATCCATCAAACACTAAGGCTACATTCACATGTCAGCGTAGCGGACCGCGGGCAGAATCACCGCGATTCTGCCCGCGATCCGGAAATCATTGCAAATCGCGGGACGCCTGTGCGTTTCCATTGATTTGCAATGGCACCCCAAACGCTGTGCGATGTTGCCACGATTTTCACCTGCCGAATCGCGGTAACATCACGCAAACAAAATCGTGGGTCGCATGACGCCCAAAAAAAGGTACAAGAGCTTCTTTGGGGCGTCATGCGAACCCGCAATTTTGTTTGCGCGATGTTACCGCGATTCGGCAGGCGGAAATCGCGGCAACATCGCACAGCTTTGGGGTGCCATTGAAAATCAACGGCAACGCACAGGCGTCCCGTGATTTGCAATGATTTCCGGACTTTGATTCTGCCCGCGGTCCGCTACGCTAACATGTGAACGTAGCCTAAGGCCCTGTTCACACCTGAGCGTTTTTTCAGCTCGCAAAACGCTCATCTCTGAAGTCTCAAAACGCCCCAACAAGCAAAATACCATTCATTTCAACGGCCCCTGTTCACATATGAGCGTTTTGTCACCTGAAGCAAAACCCCTGAAGCTCAAAAAAGTACATGAGCTTCTTTTTTGGTAGATTACAAGCGTTTTTATTAGATGTCAATGCCTTCCTCCAAATACCTGCAAAAAAACTCCCGAAAAACGCCAAAAAAACGCCTGAAAATGATACGCTCAGGTGTGAATGGAGCCTTAAATATCATTTCCAATTGGACTAAACCTTTTCAATGTTAAAAAAGGTGTCAGGGGTCCAGGGACCCTTTAATTTCTTAACCGGTTCCCGACCGCTCGCCGCCTTTTTACTGCGGCAGTGCGGCCCCCTGCGCGAACCGACGTAGACCTACGTCAGTCGCACGCCGGCAGCTAGGGGGCAAGCGTGGCACACTCGCGCCCCCACTCTGCAGCAGGGACTCCGATGCATGGGGCAGGTGGCTCAGATTGCTGCCTAACACCCGCGATCGCTCCCCGCCGAGAGAGAAGAATGGTCGGCTGTTGTAAACACATCTGACCGTTCTCTCTGGAATGATCACAGAGCTCCTGTGATCCTTCTATATAGGATCGCAGGTCTCTATGGTCATTTCAGAAGCCACGCCGCCCACAGTTAGAATCACTCCCCTAGGCTCACATTTAACCCCTTGATCACCCACAGTGTTAACCCCTTCCCTGCCAGTGTCATTATTACAGTGACAGTGCATATTTTTTGCACTGATTACTGTAGTAATGTCACCGATCCCCCCAAAAATGTCATAAATGTCAGTTAGGGGTCCGATCTGTCCGCCGCAATGTCGCAGTCCCGCTAAAAATCGCAGATTGCCGCCATTACTAGTAAAAAAAAACATAAAAATTACAAATCTTTCCCGTAGTTTGTAGACGCGATAACTTTTGCGCAAACCAATCAAAATACGCTTATTGCGATTTTTTTTTTACCAAAAATATGTAACAGAAAACAAATTGGCCTAAAATGTTAAAAAATTTAGATTTTTAAATTTTTTTTTTGGGAATGTTATATAGCAGAATGTGAAAAGCATTGTTTTTTTTTTTGTTTTTTCAGAATTGTCGCATTTTTTTGTTTATAGCGCAAAAAATAAAAATCGCAGAAGTGATCAAATACCACCAAAAAAAAAAAAAAAAAAGCTCTATTTGTGGGAAAAAAAAGGATGTCAATTTTATTTGGGTACAGCGTCGCACGACTGCGCAATTGTCAGTTAAATCGCAAAATATGGCCTGGTCATTAAAGGGGGAAAATCCTTCCGGTCCAGAAGTGGTTAAATATAATTTCTAAAAAATAAAAAATAAATAATAAAAAAATATATATATAATTTCTAATTGGACTAAACCTTTAAATATTAAAAAAGGTGTCCCTTTAATTTCTTAAAGGAGCTGCCCCGTGTGTCCGGTTTAACATGCCAGCAGCTGCAGAAGTTGGCAGTGACAGTTGACTGAGCATGCCAGCAGTGTGATCCAGCCAGCACTAGGACCCAGGCGATCCGCCCGCCCTGACGATTGTGCTGCACCAGGACTGAGATGTCAGACTCAGCATCAGCTGGCCATCAGCAGCAGCGCTCAGTGCTGGGGGGGTTCCATTCTCTTCTACCTTCCCCAATCCCTGAAATATACAGCCTCTGTATGATCAAAGCCTGGCACTGCCACCAGCAGCCATGCTTCACCCGCTCCTCCCAGACATAGAGGAATAACCTGCGAATACCGGGCACAACACTCACCAGCATGGCCCAGAGCAAGAGGCACACCTACAGCCGGGTGAGTACCAGCTAGGTGCCCTTTATTAGACCTATCCATTGATCTATAGGCGCGTTGGAATGCTGATTTCGGGTGGGCATGCTGCTGTACGTGGGCGGAGGGGCGCACGGGCGGCATGATGTAAGGCGAAGCGTGAGCTAGGGCTGATCGGTGAAAGACAGCGTCTTGGGACTTCTAGAAATCTAAATGAATAATGCGTGGATTCCAGATTCTTTTATACGCCATATATTTCTGTAAGATTAGCAAAGGAGCGCCGCAGGACATTGGTCACTATCCGTCGCAAACGCTTGGCGGTGGGCATACAACATATATGGCCGTATCGATATCCTGCTTCACCGGCGACCAAATGGCTTGCGGCAGAGAAATGGTTAATGCAGGGGTTAATGGTGATGCAGCATATGTGTGAACTAAGCCCTGTTTGGGGGGATTGATTACAGACCGAGCGGTCAGCAAAGGGGGGGGGGGGGCTCTGCGGGACTGAAACGGTTAAGGCTATGGCATGGTATCATGTTGGTGCTATATAAATCCATAATAACAATAATAATGGTAACGGTGCTGTGAGGATTTTGTGTTATCGGCGGAAGTCTGGGCTTGGCATTGTGGATATGTATGGGGTGGCAAGGGTTAATGTTGGGTGGTTAGGTGCTGCGGTGTGGGAAGCTAGGTTAATAGAGGCAATGGATGTAATTGGGTTACCTGGATACTGCAAGGGGTTAATAGCAGAGGCTCAGTTCTTTTATTATTGCAGAGATTTGTCATAGTAATGATTCACAAGCAACAGAGTTGGGGGGGATGTAATGACTCAGTAGGATGGATACCAGTGGCAATGGAAGTGGGACCAGGCATGGAGACCTGTGGCATTAGATGTTATACATGTGGCAATGGAAGTGGGACCAGGCATGGAGACCTGTGGCATTGGATGTGATACATGTGGCAATGGAAGTGGGACCAGGCATGGAGACCTGTGGCATTAGATGAGATACATGTGGGACCAGGCATGGAGACCTGTGGCATTAGATGTGATACATGTGGCAATGGAAGAGGGACCAGGAATGGAGACCTGTGGCATTAGATGTGATACATGTGGCAATGACATTTGTATGGTGACGTAACTGGGATACACAATGGTAACTTTGTAGCAATAATGACCATTCATATGATGTTCCAGGCCTTAGTAACAGAGGAAATACCTGTGGCATTGTAGAGGTTAATAGCAGGTATGGTCACAGGTGTTCTAACACAGGGGTTAATTTATCAGTCTGCAGCTAGAGGTAACATGATGGTAATATAAGATCCACAGCATTGCAGAGTTTAATAGCAGTAGCAGTGTTCCTACCTGTGGCATGGTAAGGCTTGATAATGGCTGTGGGGTGACTGATAATGCAGCCATACAGTACAAGCTGTCCTGTAATACCTGTGGCATTGTAACGATAGCTAATGGTTATGACTTGGCATGGCTACACATAGAAAGTTTCATAGTAGGAGTGTTATTACATGTGGCATTATCATTACCTGTTGCACTGAAGGGCAAGTGGATAATCTATTACTCAATAAAGTATAAACTAGCTATAGCTTAGGGGTGGAAATTTTAATACTTGTGATATGAGTAGTGTAATGCCTATTGGTATCAAAGGATTTAATAACTGTAATGTTCTGCAATGTCTAGATTATAATACCTGTGGGATTGTAATGTTATTAATACCCAATATAGAAAACCTGTGGCCCTGCATTATTATTGGAATACCACAGGTATTATATGGGGTATTAATATTACCCCATATAACATGTGGCATTGTATTAATACCCCATATAATACCTGTGGCATTGTTGTTTTAGTAGTATTATTACCCCATATACCTGTGGCATTGTATTATTGTTATTACCCCATATAATAGTAGTAGTATTACCCCATATACCTGTGGAATTGTATTATTGTTATTCCCCATATAATACCTGCGGCATTGTATTACTACCCCATATAATACCTGTGGCATTTTAGTATTACCCCATATAATACCTGAGGCATTTTAGTATTACCCCCATATAATACCTGTGGCATTTTAGTATTCCCCCCCATATAATACCTGCGGCATTTTAGTATTACCCCATATAATACCTGAGGCATTTTAGTATTCCCCCCCATATAATACCTGCGGCATTTTAGTATTACCCCATATAATACCTGAGGCATTTTAGTATTACCCCATATAATACCTGCGGCATTTTAGTATTACCCCATATAATACCTGAGGCATTTTAGTATTACCCCATATAATACCTGAGGCATTGTAGTATTACCCCATATTAATACCTGCAGCATTGTATTATTACCCCATATAATACCTGTAGTGTAGTGCCGCGGGTATTATATGGGGTAGTAACAAAAATACAATTCCACAGGTATATGAGGTAGTACTACTACTACATTACCCCATATACCTGTGGAATTGTATTATTGTTACTACCCCATATAATACCTGCAGCATTGTATTATTACCCCATATAATACCTTTGGCGTTGTTGTAGTATTTATTATTACCCCATATAATACCTGTGGTAGTAGTATAATAAATACTATGCCACAGGTATTATATGGGGTAATAATACAATGCTGCAGGTATTATATGGGGTAGTAACAATAATACAATTCCACAGGTATATGGGGTAATAATAATAATACAATGCCACACGTATATGGGGTAGTAGTAGTAGTAGTAGTAGTAATAATATTACCCCATATACCTGTGGTATTGTATTATTATTATTACCCCATATAATACCTGTGGCATTGTAGTAGTATTTATTATTATTACTACTACTACTACAACTACTACTACTACATTGCCACAGGTATTATATGGGATAATAATATTATTATTCCATATAATACCTTGATTTCAGGATTTATTAGGGGGTAATCTAATACCCAGGCCATTGATGGATTTACTAGGGTTTCTATAAAACCTGTGGCATTAAACCTTTTTAATCTAAAAATACTATAACACCTGTGGCATTGCAGGACATAAAATGAGGGTACCATAATACTTACGACATTGCAGGATTTATTAGAGGTACTATAATGTCTATGGCATTTCAGGATTTAATAAAGGTTCTATAACAACCATGGTATTGCAGTATTTAATATGGAGTTCTATAATACCTGTGGTATTGCAAGGTTTTTAAAAGGAATACCTGTGGCATTTCAAAATTTGTACAATAACACCTGTAGCATTGAAGGAATAGCTGTAATACCTGTAAAGATTTAGTAAAGGGACTATCGTATCTGTGGCATAAAATACATTGAATAGGGGTACTATAATACATGTGGCATTGCAGGATTTAATAAGGGTATTATGTTATCTGGTGGCACTCAAGGGTTTATTAGGGGTACTAGAATACCTGTGGCATGGAGTATTGAGTAGGGGTACTTGAGTATTTAAAGCATTACAGGATCTATTAGGAATCTATAATATCTGTGGCATTGTTGGATTTAGGAGTACTACAATCCTAGTGGCATTGTTGGATTTAGTTGGGGGTACTACAATACTAGTGGCCATAGGCGTGCGCACAGGGTGTGCTGGATGTGCCTGGGCACACCCTAATCACCCCATGTGAATTAACATTATCCAGGGGGGGTACCAGGTGGGTGGTTGGGGGGGGGGGTGCCAGTGGCCAGTGTAAATGCCCCTATTCTATTAAAGGCTAGGTTCAACTTTATGAATATATTGCACCCATATTTAGGGTGTAACATAATATGTTCCCAATCAACTGTCTCCCCCTACCAGAGCCGCCTCCTGTGACAGCAGGTGGCATTCAAGTGTGTCTGAGCTTTGGGGTGCACACCCTAATGCAAAAGGCTGCACACACCTATGCTAGTGGCATTGTTGGATTTAGTAGGGGGTACAGGGCCGGCCCTACCATGGGTCCCGGTGGGACCATGGGACCCAGGCGGCACTTAGAGAGGACCCAGGCGCCGTCGCTCGGGAAAGCCCGTAAACGTTTGGTTATTTCCGGGAATATCTGAACATGTGCGGGCTTTCCCGAGCGGCGCATGCGCGGTGACGTGTTGGCACCGGGCGGCGCCTTTTTTAAATCCTAAGGCGCCTTTAGAAACAGGTAAGTGAGACTGCTCCACAGCCACACTACCATTCTGCTGTACCATGCCCGCAGCCCCGCATTCTGCTGTACCATGCCCGCAGCCCCGCATTCTGCTGTACCATGCCCGCAGCCCCGCATTCTGCTATACCATGCCCGCAGCCCTGCAGGGCACTGTGGCACTATAGACAGTAGAAAGCCTGGTGCGCTCATCTGCCCAGTGTCTACTGTCCTGCTCCTGCTGTCACTCTGTATGCACTCACACCCCTCTGACTGCTTCATAGCCCTATAGAATGTGGGGGGCCTCTTGGAGGGCGTGAATTTTTTTTTTTTTTTGGGGGGCGGGGGGCAGCATTTCATTCTCTGACCCAGGCAGCACAATGTCTTGGGCCAGCCCTGAGGGGGTACTACAATACTAGTGGCATTGTTGGCTTTAGTTGGGGTATTAAAATACTAGTGGCCATAGGCGTGCTCATGGGATGTGCCTGGGTGCAACTTAATCGCCCCATGTGCATTAGCATTACCCAGGGGGTCACCAGGTGGGCAGTTGGGGGTGTCAGTGTAAATGCCCCCATTATATTAAAGGCTAGGTTCAACTTTATGAATACATTACACCCATATTTAGGGTGTAACGTCATATGTTCCCAATCAACTGTCTCCCCCCTACCAGAGCCGCCTCCTGTGACAGCAGGTGGCATTCATGTGTGTTCGAGCTTTGGGGTGCACACCCTAATGCAATAGGCTGCACACACCTATGCTAGTGGCATTGTTGGATTAAGTAGGGGTACTACAAAACTAGAGGCCTTGTTGGATTTGATAAAATGTATTACATTACCTGTAGCATTGCAAGGTATAATAGGGATACTGTAATACCTGTGCCATTGAAGAATTAGGAGCTCTATAATACCTGTATTATCTTACAATACCAGTATTCTTGCAGGGTTTAGCAAAGTCCCTGGGGCATCAGGGGATTTAATAGGAGTGCTATAATACCTGTGGCCTTGCAGGATTTATTAGAGGTACTATAATGCCTATGGCATTTCAGGCTTTAAATAGAGGTACTAGAACACCTCTGGTTTTGCAATATTTATTAGGGGGTCCTATATTTAGCACCCTCTTAGGTAGGTGCTAGAAGAGAGAGTAAAGTGTTTGGATCTTTTCTGCTTACCAGAGAGATTGGTAAATTTATATTGTTCTATTGCTTACCAGGGAGCAGGATCTGCTAGTGAGGTCTGCTCATGGTGCTCAGGTGCAGCTCAGTTTGTCTGAATGTTTCACACTGGTCCAATAGGGAGGCATATTGGACAGTGGGAGGAAACCTGACAAATGAGTGCACGGCCATTTAGTACAGCCCTGGTGATTTGGCAGAGGAAAGTGCACTGGTGCATGCTGGGATACTATATAAATACCAAGGGCAAATATGCTGGGGGTCTTTCAGCTGGGGAGCGGGGTCCCGGAGGTTGCCATGAGGCCTCAGGTGGTCGACCTGCGAGTCAGAGAGGAACTGAACCTGGAGTTCCTGCAGAGCTGACTGGAAGGTAGACACTGGAGAGGAACTGATTCTGCATAGAGTAAATACAGATCTGTGTCATGGGACCTGTCCTGAGAGGGCCATCCCTTTAGCTAGAAGAGTCAGTGGATGGGTGTCAGTCAAGGGGATGCTAGAGAGTGTCCTGAAGATAATCAAGTCTGCTACTGGAGAGAGCAAGAAGACTTAATTCTTCCATACAGGTGGCAGCATGGATAAAGCAGTGTGACTGCTTCCACAAGTAACCTGGTGAGGCCAAGTGAGAGTTGTCCTTACCCAATGTACATAGTTCAAGTATTCCACTATTCCCGTCTCCCATCCAAGTTCCACAAAAAACATACCAAAGACCAAATCCCCTGGACTGTTTGAGTAATGAGCCATTGGGAGTAAGGATGAATGTGTGCACTGTCCCTACTGGACTGTCTGCTGGTCCTCAGAGGAGGTCCAAGAAGTCCTCATACAGTAAGCCCTACGGGGACAGTGCTACATATAATACCTGTGCACTAGCATTTGAAGGCTTAATGTGGGTACTATAATACCTGTAGCTTTGAAGGAATAAAAAAGCCACTGTAATGTAATCCTAAATATTGTAATATTTAGTAAAAGAACTATAGTACCTTTGGCATCAGAGAATAAAAAGTACCTGTGGCTGGGTATGATCGAACTTTTGAAAAGTTGGGTTTGACCAGAACACCCGAACTTCCTAAAGGTTCGGCCCGGATTTCAGAACCCCATTGAAATCAATGGGACCCGAACTTCGGTAATCAAAAAACACCATATTGAAGCCCTAAAACCCAATAAATGCCCCTAAAAAATGCCTAGGGTTCTGGGTCATGCCCCAGGGACTATTAATCACACACAAAAAAAGTTCTTAAAAATTGTAGTTTTTGATAGAGAGCCAATTATTGAAAAAAAAAAATGAGATTTCTTTGGATTTAGTGTCTGGTGGGTCTAAAAATTGTACCTGTGAAGTTTCAGCTCTGTAGCATGTCCAGAACCAGAAAACAAAAAAGATTGTTTGTATTAGAATTGCAGTAGAGCAGGATAGTGGCTTCGCTATTTTCACACCCGGCCGTTTTTGTTGCAGGCATTTATTGGGCTTTTTTTGAGGACATGTTTGGAGTCGGGCATGACATCTAAACTTCTGTGTAGGGGTATATATACACACACATGTATGTATATATACACCTACACATATATAGGTGTGAAAGTAGCAGAACCCTATGCCTGCGCTAATGAAATAATTTGCAGGCATAGGGCTCTGCTCCTATCACACCTAGATGTGTGTATGTGTATAAATACATATAAGTGTGTGTGTGTGTGTGTATGTATGTGTATATATATATATATATATATATATATATATATATATATATATATATATATATATATATATATATATATATATATATATATATATATATATATATATATATACACACACCCCTATACAGAAGTTCAGATGTTATGCCTGCCTCCAAAGACGCCCAAAAAACACCTGCAACAAAAACGCCCAGGTGTGAAAGTAGCGAAGCCCTATGCCTGCTCTACTGCAATTCTAATACAAACGATCTTTTTTCTATGGCGGTCACCCTGACATGGAAGAGTTTGGTCACCCTGCCATAGCAGTCAGAGTCAGTTAACCCTACACTACAGTCACCCTGACACTTAACACTTTCCCTACAGAAACTAGATTATTGAATCTAACTATAGTGGAAAATAGTACCCTAACTACACTAGGTATCCCTTTCCTCACACGAATAATTGCTAAATGACACTTTTGCAGCAGGAGTAACAGAACTGCTTCCACTCTCTTCCACAGCGATGTATTAAAGTGCTAGAGATTTGGCGGGGCTATGTTATATACTGGGGGGCGTATTCACTACTGATTGGCCTCTGGACCCCCTAGTCACTCCAATCACATTCCTAGCATCCTCCTGCCCCCTCAATTGGCTTTTACTGATGGTTCTGGTCCAATCACAGGCTTTTAAAGCCCAGTTCCTGTCCCATTGCATTTTGGTCGGTTCTGGTTGCCAAATTCCGAACTTTTTCCGCAAAAAGTTCGGAATTCGGCCGAATTTCGAACAGTCAATGTTCGGGTCGAACTGATGGTCGACCCGAACCGGTCGATCATCCCTACCTGTGGCATCGCGGGATTTAATAGAGTTGCTTTTGTGCCTGTAGCAATGGAGAAATCACTAGAGGTAATGTAATACTTGTATTTCTAGATGTATACAGCTTCCAGGACTGGTTCATTGCACTGGAGCCAACATTGGGTAATGAGCCAGGAAATGATTGGTCCATATAATGTCTTGTCTGTTACAAGCACTTTGCTTTATGAAACTCTCCCAGGAGTAGTGGTGATTTGGTCATATTTAGAAAATTTGGGCAACAGGTGAAATCAGCCATTGAGTTGCTAATTTTGATCCAGTATACAAGGGAACATGCAAAAAAATCAAAAATTACACTAAATTGACCCCAACTTTACCATTCTGTGTAACCTGCACCAGCCAGAATCCAGAGAACTCCTCAGAGGGTCACTGGAAACGTACTTCCTGAAGCTTGTACTTTATAACTTCCTCTCCACTATGTTCCCGTGTCCTCCTTCACATATTAAACCTCAGGGACTGGATTTATTGGTGGTTGTGGGAACCGTCCTAGTTTTTTTTTTTTTTTCTCCATCTTTGCTGTGTAAAAAGTCCAATAAGTGTGTTCATAGCAAAAAAAAAGAAGAAAAGTCAATTTTTTTTTTTTTTTTCAATGGTAAATTGACATTGGCGCAAGAGGCCTCCGTATGGGCTAGTCCTTGGGACTGGGGGGGGGAAAGGTTCAGGGGGTAGCTGTCCACTGTAGCGGCTGCCGGTGGGAGAGACGGAAATGATCTCTGGGGGGATACAAGAGGAAAGAAGCGCAGCGCCTTCGAAGTGCAGCAAGACATTTAAGGTAGAGTAAAGCAGTATTACACTTATGCACTTCAGCAAGATTTGCAAGTCATCTGGGGCATCACTGGAGTGAGTCCTGGTGGAAGACGCAGGGGGTCCCGATGAGAGAGGCAGGGGGGTTCCTCCGCATGCGATGGGGGCGGCCTCGGTGGTGTCCGTGGGCTCCCCTGCAGCTGGTGGAACGCTGGCATAGTGGGTCCTGGGATTCTGACGTCACTCCTGGCAGTGATGCGGGACGCTACGGCGACGTGTTTGCGGAGCATATGCTCCTTCTTCAGGCCAGATGTTTTTTTCACGGCCTGAAGAAGGAGTGCATGCTCCGCAAACGCGTCGCCGTAGCGTCCTGCATCACTGCCAGGAGTGAAATCCGGATCCCAGGACCCACGAGTGCGCGCGTTCCACCAGCTGACGGGGAGCCCACGGACACCACCGAGGCCGTCCCATCGCATGCGGAGGAACCCCCCTGCCTCTCTCATCAGGACCCCCTGCCTCCACCACCAGGACTCGCCCCAGATGATTTGCAAATCTTGCTAAAGTGCTTCTTATTCACCTGTGTTATGTGAGTGTAATACTGCTTTACTCTACATTAAATGTCTTGCTGCACTTAGAAGGCGCTGCGCTTCTTTCCAATTTTTTTTCAATAATAATGTTTGTTCACAAAGTGCCCATATAAAATTTGCACTGAGCTGCTGCTATTTTGCTCCTGGGAATTTTCTATATTTCATCTTCCAAATAAATAGTTGTAGTGGTTGTGCCATTTGAGTCCTCTCAAGCTTGTACAATATTTGAGCCCTGAAGTTGCAGGAGATCCTTGTACCCATGAAATGCGTTGGCTGTTCTATATCGTCTTGTGAGCTAGCGCCATTATTAAATTTACTGGACCCCCAGTTCTTTAATCTGGTGCTCCTATTGGACTTTTATATGTGAATTTCAAACATTGGGTCCTTCTACTGACCACCATAGTAAGGGACATTCTTCCCACTGACAACCAATGTAAGGAGCTTTCTTCTCACTGACCACCAATGTAAGGAGCTTTCTTCCCACTGACCACCAATGTAAGGGACCTTCTTCTCACTGACCACCAATGTAAGGGACCTTCTTCTCACTGACCACCAATGTAAGGGGCATTCTTCTCACTGACCACCAATGTAAGGGACATTCTTCTCACTGACCACAAATGTAAGGGACATTCTTCTCACTGACCACCAATGTAAGGGACATTCTTCTCACTGACCACCAATGTAAGGGACATTCTTCTCACTGACCACCAATGTAAGGGACATTCTTCTCACTGACCACCATAGTAAGGGGCATTCTTCCCACTGACAACCAATGTAAGGGACATTCTTCTCACTGACCACCAATGTAAGGGGCATTCTTCTCACTGACCACCAATGTAAGGGACATTCTTCTCACTGACCACCATAGTAAGGGGCATTCTTCCCACTGACCACCAATGTAAGGGACATTCTTCTCACTGACCACCAATGTAAGGGACATTCTTCTCACTGACCACCAATGTAAGGGACATTCTTCTCACTGACCACCAATGTAAGGGACATTCTTCCCACTGACCACCAATGTAAGGAACATTCTTCCCACTGACCACCAATGTAAGGGACATTCGTCTCACTGACCACCAATGTAAGGGACATTCGTCTCACTGACCACCAATGTAAGGGGCATTCTTCCCACTGACCACCAATGAAAAGAGCACTCTTTCCGCTAACATTGTAAGGCACATAATTCCAATGGACCGCTGGTGTAAGGGGGTCCTTCTTTCCTAGGTTATCATTTTAATATCACTGAAAATATTGTCCTATAGAGTACACCAGTCCTTATTCTTCTTGAATTTCAACATACTGTTCTTGCTAATATAACGTGAGCTGTAGATCTAGTAATGTCAGAGGTTCCTTGAGACCTGAAAGTTTTTTTCCAGGGGATTCTCTGTGTTAAAAGTTCACATTTGAAATAAAAGAAAAATTGACTATGCAGTCAAGGGGACCCCCCCCTGTAGGTAAAATAAATATTTTGGCATACCTGGAGGCCGTGAGTGGCCGGTGGTGAATTTGTAATTTTAGTGTTGTAGCCTATGCTACATACAGAAATGTTGCCCTCTTCTGGTGGGTGCTCCAGTGACTTCTCTTTGGTGGATGACCTCAAAATCTCTACATTGGCTAATCAGAGGAAGCCTTGTATTAGTTGCAAAAATACAGGGCTTTTCTGGAGGGGCTCAGGTGCCAGAGCAATCATCTGTTTTTAGGTACACCGAGCAGAAGTTGCAGGAGCACCAGCCGGAAGAGGATGCCACATCCTCTTCCAGCTGGTGCTCCTGCAACTTCTGCTCGGTTTACCAAATAAACAAGAAAAAAATAAAGTATAAAAAAAAGGTTGCTTGCTCTGACACCAGAGCCCCTCCAGAAAAGCCTTTGTACTTTTTTTTTTTCAATAAATACAAGGCTTCCTCTGGTTGGCCTAGGTAGAGATTTTGATGTCATTCACCCACCTCTCCATTCAAAGGTGTAACTCGAACCTTCAGAGCCGGGTGCAAGAAACCATTATGGGCCCCCCCCCCCCGGACCCGTTGGTAGCTGGTAGATTACATATTAGTTGGTAGATTACATATTTACCGACCACTTCCTGGTTCTCTATTGTGACGCATCCCCTGCAGCAGCCAGCAGGAGAGGGGAGAGAGCACAGTGGGGGGGTGGGGGTGGGGGCAGCTACAGGATGAAAAAGGAGGACAGTGATTACTCTACATGCTGCCCCTGCCCCCCTCCTATCCAGGTGTACTGGGGAGCCACACAGGCCCCCTGGAGCATGGGGCCGGTTGCAATTGCAACCCCTGTAGTTACGCCCCTGTCTCCACTGAAGTCACTGGAGCAACCATCAGAAGAGGTTAAACTGTAGCATAGGCATACTTGCCAACTGTCCCTTTTTTCCTGGGACAGTCCCTGCAAATAGAAGCCTGTCCCAGGTAATTTATATTGTCCCTGTTAATCAGGCTGCCCATAAATGTTACGCAGAAGTAGTGCAGCTGAATGGGAGAATTATTCCAACTCTGCTACTGTGGCCTTAAGTTTGAAATTCCCTTTTTTAATTTCCTGTAATTCTCTCTATATTGAGTAGACCCTATAATCTGATAAGTAGGCGGAGATTAATTATGCAGAGTGGGCGGAGCAGAGTGGGCGGAGCTTCAGGGAAGTGGGTGTGGTAATTGATAGCTGTGCTGCAAAGTGTCCCTGGAATTTTTTTTTTTTAAATGTTGGCAACTATGCATAGGCTACAAGACTAATTACAAATTCACCATCGGCCATACTGAGGTGGCATCTGGATTATTCTTTGACTGTTCTTTAAATATAGTCTCAATTTTTATAATGAATGTGAAACCCATTTTAGTTTCTCCTTAGATTTCTGAATCCATAATTAATTTTGTCCAGTGTATTTGAAGGCATCTACTGTAAGCTGGCAGTTCTATTAATCGATGTGATTATATTCCTAGCACAAACATCCTGTAGTAGGTGACAGTCTTGGTAACACTCAAATGAATGTAGAAATAATCAAAGGAAAGCCAAGTAACCAGTATCCTCGAGGGAATCCATGTTTTCTCTCATCCTTTACACTTCTCTACAGTCTTTTATCACCAGTGACTTCTACAATCTTCAGCTCATAATGAGGTCATTTGGGTCAGGAGAAAGGACCCAGTCCTGTTAGAAATCCTGGTATCTCCTTCAAGTATGACAGATGAAAGTACTGTGAGAAATTCTCAGAGACAAAGTGATGGTCGGGTCTTGGGATGTGCTGTAGAGTTTAAATGCAACCACTGGCATAGAAGACCTTGCAGTTTACTGAAGTTTAATCTGTAGGACATTTTGCTAGATATTACATTAGTTGGTACAGTCTTCTATCAAATTAGTTAAAATAATGTAAGAGTTGCAATGGCATCTTTCCTTGGGAGTTATTGATGTAAACTAGCTTGATGGTGCAGAAAGGAAAAACTCGAAAGGAGAAATTTCTTGCAGAATTGCACTACTACTGATCATATCCATGGGCAGTCACAATGCAACATATCTGGGGCTATCTATTTGAATAAAAGTAGAAAATGTACTGTAGTGGGATCTGGTGTAGTATAGTGTAAGGGATGTCGGGTACCCCATAAAAAAAAAAAAAACACATTTCCATTTCATGGCATTTCTATTAAACCACCAGTAGATGGCAGCACAAAGTTCAACTACAAGCAAGGCATGGGAGGAACTAAAAGTTAGACCTTTTGTTCCTGGGGGAACAGAAAAGCAGTTGCTGTGTCCACCAGACTAAAAGGTCATCATACCTCATGTCCTTGTCATTGCAGACAAGTTTTCAATAAAAATAATTCTGGTTTCACCCGGTCCGATCCCTTCGCACATTGGAATTATTGACCATACTTTCAGCATATGTGCAACAATAGCATTAACCTCTTTCTAAACTTTTCCTTTGCATGGGCTGCCCAAGGTTCCCATGCTTGGCAGGATGGAACACGGGAGACATTACCCTTCTGAACACCTTGGATCAGTCTGGTCGTACCAGGACTAGGGCTCGCTTTCCAGTCCTTCCTTATCCATTAACTGTTATCCCTGACCCCAAGCCCATGTCCATGTGTAGTCCTCCATTGGTATCCCGGCCTGACCCCAAGCCCATGTCCAAGTGTAGTCTTCCATTGGTATCCCTGACCCCAAGCCCATGTCCAAGTGAAATCCTCCATTGGTACAAAATCGTAGTCCACACCAGGCTGCTTTTGAAAGGGTAATAACTTTGTTCGTTTTCACATGACCAACCCGAAGAGCCTCCCTGATTTTATTTAACCAATGGGCAGATGCCAGGAGGCCCAGATGTGAACAATAATCGGAAAGGGGGCCACATTCAATTACACAAATATAGCAACTTGACTATTATTAGAGTGCTGTTGATTGAGTAGCTGAAATTGGGGTCCTCAAATGCTGCCCTTGACTGAATTTTGTATAGATGAGGATTCACAGTGTAGCACCTCCCTACCCTTGAGAAGTGGAAGGTGACCGCCATAGGTGTGCGCAGCCTATTGCATTAGGGTGTGCACCCCAAAGTTTAAATACACATGCATGTTTTTGCCTACATGTTTATGGCCCCGGTACATTACTCTCCCTGCTGGCAAAGTGAAATAGAAGTGTGTGGCACTTCTCTTATGGCAGAGCAGGTCCGAGGGAGATCTTTCCCATCTCCTCACTGGCAAACAGAGCGATAATGCTAATGTGCCCTAGGTGATTAGGGTGTGCCCAGGCACACCTGGCACACCCTGTGCGCACGCCTATGGTGACCGCCAAGGAGCTTAGAGGGCTAGCAATTCCAGTTCTCAGGGTCTGGTTTGTAGAGCTGGGCATCAGACGCTGTATTCTCTTATCTTTTTATTGAACTCCACAATAAGAGAGAGGGTTTAGGGAGACAGAATACCTGAAAATAGCACAAAAAGGTTGGACATATTCTGTAGTAGTAGTATGTAGGCAGGTGCAGTCTGTAAGCCCACTGTAGCTGGCGCTTGACAGAAGTGGCAATGCAGAAGGGGAAGGAAGTCGTCAAGAACTTGGTTCTGCTATGATTTCTTGCAGTCACCAGGGGAACAGATTTCCGATTTGGATGCTGGTGCTCCTTGTGGCCATTTTGGGTGAGGGCAGAGCCTATTTAAAGCCCTGGTTCCCTATTTTCACGCATTACAGAAGTGTCTGGTGTAGGTACAGGTTACAAGCATAGGTGTGTGCACAGGGTGTGCCTGGGCACACCCTAATAACCCCCTGTGGCACATGTTTCCCCTATTTAGACCCCTAATATTTCACCAAATAGTTTTAGCAGAAAAAAAAAAAAAGGTAAAAAAATACCATACTGACACCAATATCTGCCCTTTCGACACTGCCCACTGCTCTACTGACACCGTCCTTATTTATACACATGCAAACATTATATGTTTGAGTTTTGGGGTGCACACCCTAATGTGATAGGCTGTGCACACCTATGGTTACCTGTCTGGCAGGGACAGTGCTTAGCGTCTGTGGGGGGGAGGGGGACGCAAGGTTCCAGAGAGTAGGGAAATAGACCACACTGCTCCTCTTAGGACGTCTCCCATTTGGGTGCAGCCAGGTTGCATTTATGCCCCTTGCTGCCAAAGCTGTTGGCATCATTTCAAGACCCCCATCCTCTGCTACTGTCATACGTGGCCTCGGTCTGTTGTGCTCAACCGCTGGGCCCGAATGTAAAAGGGGTTTTTTTTTTTTTTTTTTAAATCCTTCATAGAAAACTATTGCAAAATACAACACCCCAAACAAAATAATAAAATGTCAGCATGCTCCCTTTTCACGGATGGCAGGAATGGCAACAAGGCAAAAGATGTCCCCAAACCCAAGCAACCAGATAAAAGTTTCCAATGTACTGACTAAAGTCTTTGGAAGTAGCAAAACCATTTAGGTCTCCAAACTTCCCCTAAATACCCGACACTGGTGCAGAAGATACACAGTAACTTGTTGTGGTTCCGGATATATCTGGAGACCTTGTCAAATATTATTTTACAGAATTTCTGCTTGTCTTTAAATTTATAAAAGTTTAATCCATCAAGGGCTCAATGCCAGCACTCAGTGTTAACCTGTCTTTCGGGCTGGAATGGGTTTAGAATTTTTTTTTTTTTTTGTCCTTGTAGAAATGAAACCTTGCGATACATATAGTGGAGATCGAAAGTTTGGGCACCCCAGGTAAAAATTTGTATTCATGTGCATAAAGAAGCCAAGGAAAGATGGAAAAATCTCAAAGGCCTCAAATTACAGATTAGACATTCTTATAATATGTCAACAAAAGTTAGATTTTAGTTCCATCATTTACACTTTCAAAAATAACAGAAAACAAAAAAATGGCGTCTGCAAAAGTTTGGGCACCCTGCAGAGTTAATATCTTGTACTGCCCCCTTTGGCAAGTATCACAGCTTGTAAACGCTTTTTGTAGCCAGCCAAGAGTCTTTCAATTCTTGTTTTGAGGTATCTTTCCCATTCTTCCTTACAAAAGTCTTCCAGTTCTTTGAGATTTCTGGGCTGTCTGTCACGCACTGCTCTAAGGTCTATCCATAGATTTTCAATTATGTTGAGGTCGGGAGATTGTGAAGGCCATGGCAAAACCTTCAGTTTACGCCTCTTGATGTAATCCCCCATGGATTTCGAGGTGTGTTTAGGATCATTATCCATTTGTAGAAGCCATCCTCTCTTTAACTTCCGCTTTTTCACAGATGGCATCAAGTTACCATCCAAAATTTGCTGAAATTTTATTGAATCCATTTTTCCTTCTACTCGTGAGATGTTCCCTGTGCCACTGGCTGCAATACAACCCCAAAGCATGATTGATCCACCCCCATGCTTAACAAATGGACAAAGGTTCTTTAAATTAAATTCTGTGCCCCTTCTTCTCCAAACGTACCTTTGCTCATTCCGGCCAAAAAGTTAAATTTTAACCTCATCGGTCCACAGAACTTGTTTCCAAAATGCGTCAGGCTTGTCTATATGTTCATTTGCAAAGTTCAAACGCTGTTATTTGTGGTGAGGACGTAGAAGAGGTTTTCTTCTGATGACTCTTCCGTGAAGACCATATTTGTACAAGTATCTCTTTATAGTGGAATAGTGTACCACAACTCCAGCATCTGCCAGATCTTTCTGGAGGGATCGTGCCGTCAAACGTGGGTTTTGAATTGTTTTTCTCACAATTCTGCGAGCTGTTCTGTCTGATATTTTTCTTGGTCTTAAAGATCTTGCTTTAACTTCCACTGTTCCTGATGACTGTCATTTCTTAATTACATTCCGAACAGAGGATATTGACATCTGAAAACGCTTTGCTGTCTTCTTATAGCCTTCTTCAGCTTTGTGAGCGTCAACTATTTTCAGTTTCAGTTTTCTAGACCACTGCTTAGAAGATCCCATGGTGCTGATTGTTGGGGCAAGGTCAGATGAGTCTGGACATTTAAAACCTTTGAGACTGACATCACCTGGTCTTCCCAGACGATCATTGAGAACAATCCATGACACTGGCAGGTCTCAGCCTTGCAAAGGGGGCAGTGCATGCTATAAATTCTGCAGGGTGCCCAAACTTTTGCAGACACCATTTTTTTTTTTTTTTTTTTTGGTTTCTGTAATTTTGAAAGTGTCAATGATGGAAATAAAATCTAACTTTTGTTGACATATTATAAGAATGTCTAATCTGTAATTTGATGCCTTTTGGAGATTTTTCCATCTTTCCTTGGCTTCTTTATGCACATTAATACAAATTTTTACCTGGGGTGCCCAAACTTTTGATCTCCACTGTATAGGGTGTAGTTATCTGTAGAGTACCTCCTGATATTCTAAGATGGGGGGGGGGGGTGTATTTTTAAAAAGAAACTCCTGGCTCGCCCTCAGTTTGGCAAACTATGAAGCGCTGTACACAAACAAAAAAATTGGTTAAACCCAATTTTTTTTTTTTTAAAGTAACGAAAAATGTAAATGTTTAAAAGGCTGGATGAAAAATTTAGCATGGGTGCACTTACAAGCCAAGTTTCTTTTTAATGTAGGAAGCTTGGCTTACGCTTGTATAGCACTGCCCCCTTGAGGGCTGCTGGATTTCTCACCTTTTCGGGTCCCTCTGGGTTACCGTTAGCAACTGCATGCAGAATCTTAACACTTTACTCTCCGGCTCAGTCAAACAGTCTAGGGGTTGTTGTTTTTTATATGGGGATGGGTGGGATACTCCAAAACTTGAACTATTCACAATGTTGAGGACTTCTATCGGAGGATGCAGCTAGGCCACTAGATGAATCTGAGGTGAAGTTCCTGAATAGACACTTGCTTAGTACTTATCTTCAGGGTACTTGCCTAGCACCCCCTTTCTATCCACCAGCTGACACCTGTCCTCTGACTACTTTACTCCGGGGTGGCCCCCTCACAGGTCAGGCCCTCAGACATGATCCCCTGTACTCACGATACTGTTTTTTCCAGGTTCTCCAGTGTCTCAACACCCTCTAGTCAGCTCTCCTGGACCTCTGGGTCCCGTGCCAGGAAAACCTCAGTCTCAGTGCAACAAGGGGGGGGGGGGGGGTTAACAAACAGCACTCACCCACATCCTGCTCTAAGTTCTGGACTCACAAGTCCTTGGATATCTCTGAGTCAGGCAGACTCTCCAAACTGGATCCTAGTTGAAATCCCCCTTTTCTAGCTTGCAGTCTCTCTGAAGGTAGCTGGGGGGCTTTTTATGGCACCTGGTAAATGTGTAGGGTTGACTGGGAGGGTGGCAGCCCTCTAGGCTGGGTGCTTCTCCTACTGGACAAGAACCTTAACTGATGCAGCCCCAGACTATTTGTTTTCTTTATCTGAGCACACTCCCTCATGGATTAGCTGGGACCTCCACTTTTATGTTTCTGGATCTTTCCAGAAAGCAGGGAGAAGCAATCAAGTGTGTCACACTGCCACCATAGGGGCCGCAACTGAAAGGGGTTCCCCACTGCTGTGCAGCCAGTCAATCCTTCATCCTGACACAGAAATCAGCCTTGGGCTTGTTTTTTGTAGTTTTATTAGGGGATGATACCTTAGATGGGATAAGGGACATAGAGTGAAACCGCACATCCCATCTCCTTCTGCTTCATTGTGGCCACTGATCCCAGTTCTACTGCTTGCAGAAAATGCTAGCCCCCTGGCTGCTTCTCTCTTCTTAGTCCTGACTGACACACAGATTCTTCAGGGTAGGGTAAGGTGAAGACCTGGCACACCGCGGTCTTCAAAAGATTACTGCTACAGCTGACAGTCTCTCCCTTTTTCCTGTCCTTTACACCATGCTGATCCAATCACTGTCTCTCCTTGCTTTCTTCCTCTGCTGCTTTTCCAACTTGAATCCCTCTAACTGCCTCCTGTGGTGGGATCCTTCCAGGCCAGCCCCCCCTCTCAATCTTTTACCCAAACTCCCTGCTGGCATGGCTCATTTCTATTTAAGGGCTTCTTTGGCTCTCTGCCAGGCCCCCAAATATTCAAAGCAATCCCTCCTAACCTCCACCCACTATTTACTAGAATGTTCTCTTGACATTCTAGAAACAGGAGGAGGCACCAGAGAGCTCCCAGGATGAGTCATCCAACGCTGGCCTCTAATAACCCTGACTCAGGTTTAGCCCAGAGCCAGACTGTTTTACCTGCACTACACTTTGAGTAGCACACACTATAGAGGGTGCTACATGTGCATCAGGCCAAAGTAATCAGCAGCAGCTTCTTTTTGTGCTCCTCTGTAATCAGAAGAACTAAATTTACCTTCCAGCCTAGCATCTATCTAGCCTGGCTTCGTTCGGGACTCCAACCAGCTGGCGGAGCCTCCCGCTCTTTGTTATAACGGCCGCTAAGCTGCATTGGTTGTTATCACTAGAAAGCTGACTCTAAAAAAAACGGTACTGGGGTGATACCTCTAGCTTCAGGCAATACCCCGGTACAGCCACTTCTTCAAACTGACGCACAGGTACGTCGGTTTGCGGTAAGTGGTTAACAGAGAGCTTTGATTGATTGGTAGAGTCTACTCAGTGTGCTCTGGTGCTGCTGTCACCTGGTGGAGATTGAGCTTTAGAGGGGGCTTCTCTTGCACCTCTTGTCCAACACCCCTTGTAGTGATGACAGGAGGTGTGAGGACACAAGGGTTGGTATAACAGGCAGTGCCAGCTCAGGTAGGCAGGAAACGGATGACTCTGGATCATCAGGCCGGAACCAGGAACTGGAACACAGTGAAGCTTGATCAGCAGGCAGGAGCGTAGCTGGAACACAAGCCGAAAGGTCCTCAACAGCCGGGCAGTGAAGGTACAGGAACATAGGACAGAAGCAGAGTCAGGATACAGGTTGGAGCCAGTACAGTCGGGCAGCAGGGCACAGAAGCACAAGACAGGAGCAGAGTCGAAGTACAAGCCGAGAGCACAATAGGCAGGCGGGAATTCAGAGATTGGTTAAGGCAAGCCGGGTCAAGCACAGGTAGGCAAGTATAGCAGGTCAAGTTGCATGTTGCACTAAAAATGACACCCCTCACTTCTGGGTTCGCTAGGTGACGTTAGCACGCCATGACCCTTTTTGTTTCTGCAATTTTTGTAAGTGTTACTCTATATTTTAATAAATGGCAAAGATGGTTTTACACTATGGAGCCTTTACTATTTTTTACATGGCGGCCCCAATCTAACTCCAGCGGTGGATGTATTCACTTCAAGAGATTTCTGCGATTATTTCACTATTTTTGGGACTGTCACCATTGTTACTTTGAATTTCTTATCACCTGCACTGGACTATTTAGTTTAATTTATGCATATTTAAATTATTTGTTTTATATGCATGGTTTATTTATGCAAAACGTGGTTTGTATTCATTCTCATGCACTATTTGCACTTCAATATTTGTTTATTTTGCATGATATTTTATTTATGCAAAACATTTAACATTTCATATATTCCAATTTGTGTATTGTATTCATACACTCCTGTAGCCACGTTCACATTTGGATAGTTTATTACGTCATTTTTAGCGCAACTTCTTTATACTTTTACTGTTTACTGTGCTGTCACACTGGAAGTTGCTGCTTTAATATCCCACTAGCGCATATATATAAAATATGTGGTGTGTGTGTGTGTGTGTGTGTATATATATCTATATACACACACACACACACACACACACACACACACATTTTTTTTTTATATATATATATACTGTATATACACATTTATTTTTTTATTTATTTTTTTCCCTTCTTCTTTAACTGATAATGGTGAACAGGACAAATAGAGGGTGAATCCCCTCAAAGCTAAAAGCTGACGGGTTCTAATCCATCACCACTCTATCCAAAACTAAGAAAACTTTCACATGTGTGCGTACCGGATCACGGGCAGAATCACCACGATTTGGAATCATTGAAAATCGAGGGTTGCCTGTGATTTGCAATGGCACGCCAAACGCTGTGTGATGTTGCTGCGATTTCCGCCTGCCGAATCGCGGTAACATCGCACAAACAGAATCGCGGGATGTATGACGTCCAAAAAGGTACAAGAGCTTCTTTTGTGCGTCATGCATCCCGTGATTTTTGTTTGCGCGATGTTACCGCGATTCGGCAGGCGGAAATCGCAGCAACATCGCACAGCGTTTGGGGGTGCCATTGCAAATCATGGGCATCGCACAGGCGTCCCGCGATTTGCAATGATTCCGGATCGCGGGCAGAATCGCGGTGATTCGGCCCGTGATCCGCTACGCCCACATGTGAACGTAGCCTTAGTTATACATTAACCACTTGCCGACCGCCGCACAACTATCTACGTCGGCGGTCAGCCCCTCACAGGCAAACTAACGTAGGGCTACGTTGCTTGCTTGTGAGGGTCTAGGGAGCGAGCGCGCGCCCCCGCGTGGTCACGGACCCCCCCCCGCGCGTGTGACCAGCGGACCCGATGTCCGCCGGTCACTCGGCGATCGGCGGGGGAGAGGGAGAATGTCAGGCAGCTTGTGTAAACAAACTGCCTGTCATTCTCCTCGCTGCAAAGACACTGATAAAACGGATCTGGTATGTAGATCCGTTGATCAGTGTCCTTACAGCTAGAGCCACAGCCAATCACAGTAGAAACCACGCCCCTAGGGACACACACAGCCCCTCCCTTCCAAATAAAGTTAACCCCTTCACTACCAGTGTATTTTTACAGTAACAGTGCATATGTATAGCACTGATTACTGTAGAAATGTCACTGGTAACCCCAAAAGTGTCAAAAATGTCAGTCAAGGGTCCGATCTGTCCGCCGCAATGTCGCAGTACCGCAAAAAAAATCGCAGATCACCGCCATTACGCGTTAAAAAAAAAAACAACAAAAATGACAAAAATCTTTCCCTTTGTTAGTAAACGCGATAACTTTTGCGCAAACCAATCAAAATACGCTTTTTGCGATTTTTTTTTTTTTTTTATTTTTACCAAACATAGGTAGCATAAAACAAATTGGCCGAAAATTTTTAAAAATTTTGATTTTTACATTTTTTTTTGGGGGAATTTCATATAAAAAAATGTGAAAAATATTGCTATTTTTGCAAAATTGACGCTCTTTTTTTGTTTATAGCGCATGATCAAAAAATCGCACAGGTGATCAAATACCACCAAAAGAAAGCTCTGTTTGTGGGAAAAAAAGGACGTCAAATTCGTTTAGGTACAGCGTCGCACGACCGCGCAATTGTGCGTTAAATTCACGCAGTGCCGAATCGCAAAATACCCCCTGGTCGGAATGGGGGTAAAATCTTCCGGGGCTTAAGTGGTTAACCTTAAAGAGATAGTTAACCTTTACCCCTTACCTATGCAGGTAAGGGGTGTCTGTAGATGAAAACAAACTGTGCAGCTCTGACTAAAGTTGAATAATGCCCTTGCTAATAGGTGTAGGCAATTTACATACCTCCTGAAGCCTAACTGGAATACTCCCAGGATGTCGCTATGTGGTTGCCAAGTGAGGCCTAGTCTAGGGTGACCAGACATTTCTGGGTACAGTCCCCAGACTGAGGACCCTGTCCTCAGACATTCTATCAACGGTTTTGTCCCGGGCAGGGGTGGCGCCAGGTGGGTGCTTGGGTGTGCCTAAGCACCCTCAAAATGCAGATGCCACTACTTGTCACAATACTTCTTTTTTATTTTATTTTTTTTTGTACCTGCACATCTTCTAGATGCCAGAAGGTGTGGTGTTTTTTTTTTTTTTTTTCTCCTGTGGAGGAATACAGCTGCTCCAGCCGCATAGGTTGATAATCTTTAGTTAGACCCGGCAGCCTGATTTTATAGGCGGATTGATATACATCCTCTCCGCTGCTTCCTCAGCCAATGAGGGCATTGTATCCGCCCCCTTTCCTTAGCCAGCCTGATTTGACTTCTAAGCTAAGCTGTATCAGGAGGAGGTGATGGTGGGGACAGGAGTGGAATGGAGAGAACACAGCCTGCTATGGAGGATGGTTTACAAGACGCAAGCTGATCATTTCTCGGCCTCTGCAGTGAGCCCTTGAGTCTAAAGAAACCGCTTCTGTCAGCAATGAGAGAGCAGAGGATGTTTTCAGAGTGTGGTATAGAAAGTTAGAAGAGCAGCAACAGGACAGGATGTCTGTGTGTTCCCTCCATCCATCCATCCCTCCCTCTTCTCCTCTATCCAACTATCCATCCATCCAACCATCCCTCTTTCCATCCAACTAGCCCTCCATCCATCCAACCAACCATCTTATGTTCCATCCATCCAAACATCCCTCCCTCCATCCCGGCCATCAGGCCAGGGCTCTTGCACACGGGTGGCTGAGCCCATTCAGTGTAATTGCAGCCCAGGTGCAATGTACAGCCCATCACTGACATGAATAGTTGTGTGCTGCTGTATTACTCTATACAGGGATCATAAACAGGAGTACAGCAGCGCACAACTAGTCATGTCAGTGACGGGCTGTACATTACACCTGGGTGTAAATTATACCCCATTGAGTTTGGTGGTCCGTACCATTACCAGATGCAATCTTTTCAGGAGAATCAGCTAATTTGCAACTCCACACTCTATGTAGTGCATGCCTGAATGCTCTGCACATGGCGCGCCCCGTATCCCTGCGCTGTGTACGTAGCGAGCGCAGCCCCGTATCTCTGCGCTGTGTACGTAGCGAGCGCGCCCCCGTATCTCTGCGCTGTGTACGTAGCGAGCGCGCCCCCGTATCTCTGCGCTGTGTACGTAGCGAGCGCGCCCCCGTATCTCTGCGCTGTGTACGTAGCGAGCGCGCCCCCGTATCTCTGCGCTGTGTACGTAGCGAGCGCGGCCCGTATCCCTGCGCTGTGTACGTAGCGAGCGCGCCCCCGTATCTCTGCGCTGTGTACGTAGCGAGCGCGCCCCCGTATCTCTGCGCTGTGTACGTAGCGAGCGCGCCCCCGTATCTCTGCGCTGTGTACGTAGCGAGCGCGCCCCCGTATCTCTGCGCTGTGTACGTAGCGAGCGCGCCCCCGTATCTCTGCGCTGTGTACGCAGCGAGCGCGCCCCCGTATCTCTGCGCTGTGTACGCAGCGAGCGCGCCCCCGTATCTCTGCGCTGTGTACGCAGCGAGCGCGCCCCCGTATCTCTGCGCTGTGTACGTAGCGAGCGCGCCCCCGTATCTCTGCCCTGTGTACGTAGCGAGCGCGCCCCCGTATCTCTGCGCTGTGTACGCAGCGAGCGCGCCCCCGTATCTCTGCGCTGTGTACGTAGCGAGCGCGGCCCGTATCCCTGCGCTGTGTACGTAGCGAGCGCGGCCCCGTATCTCTGCGCTGTGTACGTAGCGAGCGCGGCCCCGTATCCCTGCTCTGTGTATGTACTGTATATCCTACAATCATTGCATAAACACATACCACGTACACTGCATATATCATTTGAGGAAAATATGCATGTAAAATAGTTTTACCATTTGCCAATAATTAAAAAAAAAAAAAAGCCCCGGGTTTCATTTGAAAAATCTGGTCACCTTTAGCCTAGTCATTACTGCTGAGTGAGTGAGCTTCTTCTGACTCAAACCCCCTCACATGCTCTTCTCTGCCCTGAAGCAGTATCTCTGCTGTGATGGAGGAGGCGAGCGGTAAGGACTAGGCTTCACTCAGCAACGTCCTGGGAATATTCTAGTCCGGCTTCAGGAGGTAGGTAAATGGCCTACACCTATAGTATAGCAAGGGCATGATTCAACTTTAGCCAGAGCTGCACAGTTTGTCAATCTCTACGGGTGCTATAACTTTTTGTAAAGGTGAGAGAACCCTTTTTAAGCGTATAAGGCACATGCGCTTCTCATAGTTGCCAACATTTTGAAAAAAATTTCCAGGGACACTTTGCAGTACAGCTATCAATTACTTAAAGCTGAGTTCCACCCAAAAGTAGAACTTCCATTTTAGGTAGAAATAACCCCCTGACATGCCACATTTGGCATGTCATTTTTTTGGGAGGGGAGAGGGTATCTAGTTTTGACATGTACCCGCTCCCACTTCCGCTCGGAGCGCCGCGGCGCCCTGAACCGAAGTTTTCCTCTCCCCCACCCTCCCTGCAATCTTCTGGGACATGTGAGAGGTCCCAGAAGATTGCCGGCCAATCAAGACGCACAGCCAGGGTCATCTTACCGAATGGGCATGCTGGGCAGTTGCCCAGGGGCCCCACATGCCCGGGGGGCCTGACCTGCCTAGAGACCCAGCCCCAGCCAAGCATTAGTCCCGATTCCTGTGTGCATCCCGCCGCCGAACTTAGCATGTGGCAAGCGCCTGTCGGCCCTGAGCTGCTGTTGGGCCACTTGGGCTGTGGAGGGGGAGCCCACAACTGCAGGAATGCCTGTCTGCCTCCATGGGAACAGGCGCACACAGGACAGTCAGGTCTGACTCCCGTCCTGGTGTGTTTTCATCGGACCCAGCCACCGAAGTTGGAAGTGGTCATTAGCCTGGCACTGCTGTACCAATAGATATAACCGTATAAATAATAAGCATTTTTATTCTCGTGGGTGATTGTGTAAGGAGAGGCCCAAGTGCACTGCATTGCCCGGGGCCCTTTAATGCTCTTAAGATGGCACTGCGCACCTCGCGCATTCACAGTGCGTACCCGGCTGTGAAGCCGCAAATTGTCACAGCCGGGTGCCCACACCAGTGATGTCGGCGCCCCCGAGACCGGAGGGAGAGGATCGAGGCTTCGGGTGGCCGCATCGCTGGACCGCGGGACAGGTGAGCGAAAAGGCTGGAACTCCGCTTTAACACACACACTTCCCTGAAGCTCCACCCACTCCACATAATTAATCTCCGCCTACTTATCATCAGATTATAGGGTCTACTCCATAAAGAGAGAATTACAGGAAATTGAAAAGGGAATTTTAAACTTGAGGCCAAAGTAGCAGAGTTGGAATAATTCTCCCATTCAGCTGCACTACGTCTGACTAAATTATAAAATTCTCATCACAATTCCATGCAATTCTAAAGTGTGAAATGTACTCAGGTGTGACCATAGAAAACATGGAATATGGAAATATAAATAAAGTGCAAGGTGTAAATAAGTACATTAACCACTTAAGCCCCGGAGGATTTGGCTGCTCAAAGACCAGGGCCTATTTTGCGATTCGGCACTGCATGATTTTAACAGACAATTGCGCGGTCGCGAAACGCTGTACCCAAATAAAATTGATGTCCTTTTTTTCCCACAAACAGAGCTTTCTTTTGGTGGTATTTGATCACCTGCGCAAATTTTTTTTTATTTTTTTTTTTTTTTTTTTTATTTATTTTAACTTTTTGCGCTATAAACAAACCATAGCGTCAATTTTGAAAAAATAACAATATTTTTCACTTTTTTTTTTTTTTTTTTTTGATGAAATTTCCCAAAAAAAAAATTTAAAAATCTACATTTTTTTTTTAAACATTTTAGGCCAATTTGTTTTCTGCTACATATTTTTGGTAAAAAAAAAATCGCAATAAGCGTATTTCAAATGGTTTGCGCAAAAGTTATTGCGTTTACTAACTACGGGAAAGATCTATGTCATGTTGTGTGTGGGTGTGTGTGTGTTTTTTTTTTTTTTTTTTTTTTTTTTTTTTTTTCGGGATTGCAGCAGACAAATCGGACCCCTGACTGACATTTTTGACACTTTTGGGAGTACCAGTGACATTACTGCAGTAATCAGTGCTATAAATATGCACTGTTACTATAAAAATGACACTGGCAGGGAAGGGGTTAACTTTATTAGTGATCAAGGGGTTAAGTGTGTCCCTAGGGACGTGATTCTAACTATAAAGGGGTGTGGCTTGTGATGTAACCAGAGACATACGATCCTACATAGCGGGATCATATGATCTCTGCAGTTACATCAGGGAGAATGACAGACGGCTTTGTTTACATCAGCCGCCTGCCTTTCTCCCTCTCCAGCGGGAGATCGCGAGTGGCCGCCGGTCACACGCACGTGGATGGCCATGAACAAGCGGGGGTGGGAGCGCGCTCGCCCCCTACGAGCTTCTGGGCGTCCGACTTAGTACTACGTCGCTTTGCCCAGGAGTAATATACTGTGGGCGGTCACCAAGTGGTTAAGTAAGCAAGTGCAAAGTGTAAATAAGTACATTGGCGGGACAATGTAAATTACTCGGGACAGGCTCCTATTTGCCCGGGACTGCAGCACACAAATACATAATTAAATACCTACTATACTGTTCAGAGGTATAAAAAAAAAAAATAAAGCCATGCGTCTCTAGAAGGCACTTGTATGCATATGGTCGTTTTATTCTAATTTAAAGAAACCAACATTTAAAAACCTTGATAAAATTGCGGAAAGGAAAGTGTGACATGCCGCCTCATGTAGCCAGTGCAGGGTAGGTGATGCAGTTGCTATGGTAACAGTGTATTCAGCGTTCAGATCAATTAGCTCTGTGCACACAGCACTGCTAACCTTGGCCTCTGAACCACATGTCCCAGCATGCCCTGTCAGCAGCGGCCATGGTTTTTTTTTTTTTTTTTTTCTGTGAAGCTGGGACGTGGTGGGACATCTGCGTGTCTGAAGAAGGTTTCCCAGGGTCAGGGTGAACAGAGGTGTGATTGTTTTCCCGGGGTGATATAGGTTTCACAGAGGACTTACCACCACAATTGGGTTTTTTGTGTGTATTGTAACATCCAGTCAATGAGGCCGGGGAGGGTCGCCATGGTAACGGAAGCGGGGATGAGTGGAGATAATGGGCCAGCCGCTGGGTAGTGAGACTCTTCCCCCTCCGGCTTCACTATGAAGCAAGGCTGACTGATGACTGAGAAAATAATTTCTATAACAAGTATGGAGGCCTTCCTGAGGACACTCAGTCTACGGGACGCAGGCCTCAGTCTGTATATAGTCTACGGACACACAGGCCTCAGTCTGTATATAGTCTACGGACACACAGGCCTCAGTCTGTATAGTCTACGGGATGCAGGCCTCAGTCTGTATATAGTCTACGGGACACACAGGCCTCAGTCTGTATATAGTCTACGGGACGCAGGCCTCAGCCTGTATATAGTCTACGGACACACAGGCCTCAGTCTGTATATAGTCTACGGGACGCAGGCCTCAGTCTGTATATAGTCTACGGGACACACAGGCCTCAGTCTGTATATAGTCTACGGGACGCAGGCCTCAGTCTGTATATAGTCTACGGGACACACAGGCCTCAGTCTGTATATAGTCTACGGGACACACAGGCCTCAGTCTGTATATAGTCTACGGGACGCAGGCCTCAGTCTGTATATAGTCTACAGGACGCAGGCCTCAGTCTGTATATAGTCTACGGACACACAGGCCTCAGTCTGTATATAGTCTACGGACACACAGGCCTCAGTCTGTATATAGTCTACGGACACACAGGCCTCAGTCTGTATATAGTCTACGGACACACAGGCCTCAGTCTGTATATAGTCTACGGGACGCAGGCCTCAGCCTGTATATAGTCTACGGACACACATGCCTCAGCCTGTATATAGTCTACAGGACGCAGGCCTCAGCCTGTATATAGTCTACGGGGACACAGGCCTCAGTCTGTATATAGTCTACGGGGACACAGGCCTCAGTCTGTATATAGTCTACGGGGACGCAGGCCTCAGTCTGTATATAGTCTACAGGACGCAGGCCTCAGTCTGTATATAGTCTACGGACACACATGCCTCAGTCTGTATATAGTCTACAGGACGCAGGCCTCAGTCTGTATATAGTCTACGGACACACAGGCCTCAGTCTGTATATAGTCTTCGGACACACAGGCCTCAGTCTGTATATAGTCTACGGACACACAGGCCTCAGTCTGTATATAGTCTACGGGACGCAGGCCTCAGTCTGTATATAGTCTACGGGATGCAGGCCTCAGTCTGTATATAGTCTACGGACACACAGGCCTCAGTCTGTATATAGTCTACGGACACACAGGCCTCAGTCTGTATATAGTCTACGGGATGCAGGCCTCAGTCTGTATATAGTCTACGGACACACAGGCCTCAGTCTGTATAGTCTACGGGATGCAGGCCTCAGTCTGTATATAGTCTACGGGACACACAGGCCTCAGTCTGTATATAGTCTACGGGACACACAGGCCTCAGTCTGTATATAGTCTACGGGACACACAGGCCTCAGTCTGTATATAGTCTACGGGACGCAGGCCTCAGTCTGTATATAGTCTACGGGACACACAGGCCTCAGTCTGTATATAGTCTACGGGACGCAGGCCTCAGCCTGTATATAGTCTACGGACACACAGGCCTCAGTCTGTATATAGTCTACGGGACGCAGGCCTCAGTCTGTATATAGTCTACGGGACACACAGGCCTCAGTCTGTATATAGTCTACGGGACGCAGGCCTCAGTCTGTATATAGTCTACGGGACACACAGGCCTCAGTCTGTATATAGTCTACGGGACACACAGGCCTCAGTCTGTATATAGTCTACGGGACGCAGGCCTCAGTCTGTATATAGTCTACAGGACGCAGGCCTCAGTCTGTATATAGTCTACGGACACACAGGCCTCAGTCTGTATATAGTCTACGGACACACAGGCCTCAGTCTGTATATAGTCTACGGACACACAGGCCTCAGTCTGTATATAGTCTACGGGACGCAGGCCTCAGCCTGTATATAGTCTACGGACACACATGCCTCAGCCTGTATATAGTCTACAGGACGCAGGCCTCAGCCTGTATATAGTCTACGGGGACACAGGCCTCAGTCTGTATATAGTCTACGGGGACACAGGCCTCAGTCTGTATATAGTCTACGGGGACGCAGGCCTCAGTCTGTATATAGTCTACAGGACGCAGGCCTCAGTCTGTATATAGTCTACGGACACACATGCCTCAGTCTGTATATAGTCTACAGGACGCAGGCCTCAGTCTGTATATAGTCTACGGACACACAGGCCTCAGTCTGTATATAGTCTTCGGACACACAGGCCTCAGTCTGTATATAGTCTACGGACACACAGGCCTCAGTCTGTATATAGTCTACGGGACACACAGGCCTCAGTCTGTATATAGTCTACGGGACGCAGGCCTCAGTCTGTATATAGTCTACGGACACACATGCCTCAGTCTGTATATAGTCTACGGACACACAGGCCTCAGTCTGTATATAGTCTACGGACACACAGGCCTCAGTCTGTATATAGTCTACGGACACACAGGCCTCAGTCTGTATATAGTCTACGGGACGCAGGCCTCAGCCTGTATATAGTCTACGGACACACATGCCTCAGTCTGTATATAGTCTACAGGACGCAGGCCTCAGCCTGTATATAGTCTACGGGACGCAGGCCTCAGTCTGTATATAGTCTACGGGACACACAGGCCTCAGTCTGTATATAGTCTACGGGACGCAGGCCTCAGTCTGTATATAGTCTACGGGACACACAGGCCTCAGTCTGTATATAGTCTACGGGACACACAGGCCTCAGTCTGTATATAGTCTACGGGACGCAGGCCTCAGTCTGTATATAGTCTACAGGACGCAGGCCTCAGTCTGTATATAGTCTACGGACACACAGGCCTCAGTCTGTATATAGTCTACGGGACACACAGGCCTCAGTCTGTATATAGTCTACGGGACGCAGGCCTCAGTCTGTATATAGTCTACGGACACACATGCCTCAGTCTGTATATAGTCTATGGACGCAGGCCTCAGTCTGTATATAGTCTACGGACACACAGGCCTCAGTCTGTTTATAGTCTACGGACACACAGGCCTCAGTCTGTATATAGTCTATGGACACACAGGCCTCAGTCTGTATATAGTCTACGGACACACAGGCCTCAGTCTGTATATAGTCTACGGACACACAGGCCTCAGTCTGTATATAGTCTACGGACACACAGGCCTCAGTCTGTATATTGTCTGTATAGTTTGTGGGACGGGGGGGGGAATAAACACACACACACGAAAATTATTATTTGAACCCCTGCAGATTTACTTACAAAGAAATAAAGGGTCTATAATTATCCTACTGTAGGTGTCCACTTCCCGTCCGCCCACCGTCAAATGGCGGCGGAGCGGTGCGGCTCTGGTTCTGGGACGCCGTCATATGACGGCGCACCAAAACAGCCTCTCTCGCGGGGGCACGCAGTGCGGCAATCGTGGCCGCGCCATGTTGCTAGGACACGGGTCAACCCCGATCTTGGTAAAGAGCCAATGACGTGGCTCTTTACCCATGTGATCGGCTGTGTCCACTCACAACCGGTCACATGAAAATTAGGAAGTGCCGTTTATTGGCTCTCCTGTCCTCACACGGTCAGAGTGTGGCGGGGAGAGCCGATCAGCGGCGACTCCTCAAAGGGAAGCCTAGGAAAGGTAATCAGGGCATTGATCATCAGTGCCCTGATTACAGAAAAGTAAAAAAACAGTGCCTGCTTATCTGTGCCGCCCGTCAGTGCCCATCAGTGCAGCATATTAGTACCTCCCCATAAGTGCCACCTCATCAGTGCCCATCGGTGCAGCCTATCGGTGCCCATCAGTGCAGCATATTAGTACCACCTCATCAGTGCCCATCAGTGCCGCCTCATCAGCACACATCAGTGAAGGAGAAAAATTACTTGTTTGCAAAATGTATTTACAGAAAATTAGAAGCTTTTCTTACAAAAAAAAAAAATGAAAAATCCAGAGGTGATTAAATACCACCAAAAGAAAGCTCTATTTGTGTGTTAAAAAAAAAAAAAAAAATTATAAAAATTTCATATGGGTACAGTATAGTATGACCGCGCAATTGTCATTCAAAATGTGACTGCCCTGAAAGCTGGAAATTGGCCTGGGCAGGAAGGGGGGGGGTGCCCTGTATTGAGGTGGTTAAAAAAACTTTGTAAAAAACATTATTTTTTTCTTCTTCTGCTGGGGGGGGGGGGGGGGGGTAGTTGTAGCCCCTGAGTGCACTCTGGGTTGGCCACATCACCAATTCCTCAAGGGAAATCTTGCTCAAACTTGCACATTCATCACCCTTGGTCTGGAGCTCCATGCAGGATTTCGACTCGTAGGGTAAGGATTAGGGATAGACCGATGTTTTCTTCAGGGCCGATACCGATATTTTGGTTCCAACGTATCTGTATCGGCCGATATATTGTATATTTTAAGTTTTGAAAAATAGACAATTTTTGGCACAAATCTGGTACTGAACATGTTAATTTTTGTTTAATGCTTAATGGCTGGCTTGCTGGCACCCTGTGGTGGGTATCAAAATGGAAAGGGCATGGATAATTGGACTTTGTTGGCACAACAACAGGACAATACGTCATAAAAATTAATGTTTTATTAAAAAATATTAAATATATAAATGTATAAGACAGACATATACAAAGCATACATTTAAAATCATTTAATGATGGTATAAGAACCAATGTGTGTGACAACCCACATTACCACACTGCATATACAGAAACTTCGAAAATAATTAAATTAAGTCCAATTATCCATGCCCTTTCCATTTTGATACCCACCACAGTGTGCCAGCAAGCCAGCCATTAAGCATTAAACAAAAATTAACATATTCAGTCCACAGTGTGATCCTGTGGTTACACAAATATCCTTATATTCACCCTGTCTGTGGTTGGCTGGCTGTCTGGCACCCTGTCTGTGGTTGGCTGGCTGTCTGGCACCCTGTCTGTGGTTGGCTGGCTGTCTGGCACCCTGTCTGTGGGTGGCTGGCTGTCTGGCACCCTGTCTGTGGGTGGCTGGCTGTCTGGCACCCTGTCTGTGGTTGGCTGGCTGTCTGGCACCCTGTCTGTGGTTGGCTGGCTGTCTGGCACCCTGTCTGTGGGTGGCTGGCTGTCTGGCACCCTGTCTGTGGGTGGCTGGCTGTCTGGCACCCTGTCTGTGGGTGGCTGGCTGTCTGGCACCCTGTCTGTGGGTGGCTGGCTGTCTGGCACCCTGTCTGTGGGTGGCTGGCTGTCTGGCACCCTGTCTGTGGGTGGCTGGCTGTCTGGCACCCTGTCTGTGGGTGGCTGGCTGTCTGGCACCCTGTCTGTGGGTGGCTGGCTGTCTGGCACCCTGTCTGTGGGTGGCTGGCTGTCTGGCACCCTGTCTGTGGGTGGGTGGCTGGCTGGCACCCTGTCTGTGGGTGGCTGGCTGGCACCCTGTCTGTGGGTGGCTGGCTAGCACCCTGTCTGTGGGTGGCTGGCTGGCACCCTGTCTGTGGGTGGCTGGCTGGCTGGCACCCTGTCTGTGGGTGGCTGGCTGGCTGGCACCCTGTCTGTGGGTGGCTGGCTGGCTGGCTGGCACCCTGTCTGTGGGTGGCTGGCTGGCACCCTGTCTGTGGGTGGCTGGCTGGCACCCTGTCTGTGGGTGGCTGGCTGGCACCCTGTCTGTGGGTGGCTGGCTGGCTGGCACCCTGTCTGTGGGTGGCTGGCTGACTGGCTGGCACCCTGTCTGTGGGTGGCTGGCTGTCTGGCTGGCACCCTGTCTGTGGGTGGCTGGCTGTCTGGCTGGCACCCTGTCTGTGGGTGGCTGGTTGTCTGGCACCCTGTCTGTGGGTGGGT
This sequence comes from Pelophylax lessonae, assembly GCF_965119305.1. Classification (NCBI taxonomy): domain Eukaryota; kingdom Metazoa; phylum Chordata; class Amphibia; order Anura; family Ranidae; genus Pelophylax; species Pelophylax lessonae. The sequence goes on along the minus strand of NC_138768.1, from coordinate 15,057,960 downwards.
GGCTGGTACAGGGCCTGTGGATGTGGGTAGCTGGCTGGCACAGGGCTCTTGTGGGTGGGTGTATGGCTGTGATACACTCCCGCGAGACTAGTCCCGACTCCAGATGAGGCTGTCCAAGGCGAGGGAGGTGGCCTAGGAAGGCAGAATGACGTCCCAAAAATATCGGCCAGTTCCGGGGCCGATACCGAAATATCGGGCAAAGTGTATATTGGCCCTCGATATATCGGCCTATTCCCCCCATGAGGTGAAATCCTGCATGGAGCTCCAGACCCAGGGCGATGCATGTGCAAGTTTGAGCAAGATTTCCCTTGAGGAATTGGTGATGTGCACTTGTGCAGCCAGGGCTACAACACCCCCACCACCCAGAAGAAGAAAAGCCTTCTGTGTGCAGCAGCCCCCCCCTCATACTTACCTGAGCCCCATCTAGATCCAGCGACGTTGCAGGACTCCCCTTCCTCTCAAAAAAATTAAGTCAGCAGCTACAAATACTGTAGCTTCAGACTTTTATTATTAGGACACTCCCCTGTCCAGGGATCCCGCGATGTCGGCAACCCAGCCGATTTTTCAATTGGCTCTCAGGTGCTGCCGCTGCCATTCCTGGTAGGGGAAATCCTTGAGGCTTCACAGCTGGTTTCCTAATGTGCATGCGCGAAGCACGCTGCACTTTGTGACTGGCCCAGCAGGGGGGGGAGGGGAGGAGGAGGGGGTCAAACTTCTCTCCCAGAAGTGGGAATAGGTATTTGTCAAAAACAGGTACCCCCCCTTAAAAGGTGCCATATAGGGAGGGGGGAAGCAAACAAGGGGAGCTTCTTCTTTTGGGTGGAGCTCTGCATTAAGAGAACAACAAAAACCTTTTGCCTTTACAACCCCTTTTAACGTAGAAGTTTATGGAGCTGAAATCGCACTGAAGTTGCACCAAAGTAGTGCAGGATCCTTTTCCAACATTGCACCGTGCTGTGTGGCTTTGATTTTCGATGGGCAGTGTAACAGATCCCCAATACTTGGACCAAGTATTTCTGTCTTGGGTCTCCAGAATCTCACGTGATGCAATGACCTGGCCCCTCAATTCCCCCCCAAACATCAGCCTGAGCTCAATGAAGGGTAAAACAAATGACACCTTATTCAACAACTCACTTCCAATATATACAGTCTCATGTGTGGAGGCTGGCCTCCACACTCCTCCAGTAACCGGCGATGAACGTCCCAGCAAATGGGCGTTCGTCACAGGCAGCATTGAAAACAATGTGATTTATTTTTCCTTCCCATGCGGTGCGTTCTGGATGCGTTCCATGCAGAAAAATGCAGCACGTTCTACTTTTGTTGACTGCACTGATGTGAATTATGCCATTGGAATCTGTTTACTGGCCATGCGTGTTTAATGCAGATTAAAAACGCACTGGACGCCATGTGGTGCGAACCCGCCCATAGGCTCACTTACTAACCCAGGGGGTAAAAGTTGGTTTCCCTTTAAAACCATCAACGTACATTATTTTGCATGACCCAAGAGGCCTCTCTGAGAACGATTATTTTATGATAATTAATCGGCGACAAGAGAGCCGTGCTCAGTGATAACCTGCCTGGCGGAAGCTTTTATTTACAGACGATTGGAATAAATAATACAGAAGATCATTTGGATGCAATGACTGGGGAAGGCCGGGCGTGTGATCAATAAACCCCGCGGTTACAGCTGAACAGAGATGACATTTATTGCTGTAATTATCTCCTCCCCCCATCCGGCATGTCACATCGCCCTCTCTGATTTCCAGGAACAGGCCCTGGAAAAGAACCGTCTTTGTCGCTAAACACCGCGCTTTCTTGTTTTCTGCACAGTGGATTTGTGTGTATGTGTTGTGTTTTTTTTTTTTTTCTTTTCTTGTCTTTTGTTAACCACTTCTGGACTGGAAGATTTTCCCCCTAATGGCCATTCACATAGGGAGGGGGTCTGGGATCTGGGGGGCCCCCTTGTTAAAGGGGGTTTCCAGATTCCGATGAGCCCCCTGCCCGCAGACCCCCACAACCACCAGCCAGGGTTGTGGGGATGAGGCCCCTGTCATCAACATGGGGGCAAGGTGCTTTGGGGTGGGGGGGTGCAGAGCCCCCCCTGCCCCAAAGCCCCCACACCCCCCATGTTGAGGGCATGTTGCCTGATATGGTCCAGGGGGGGTGGGGTCGCTCGCTCGTCCCCTTTCCTGGGCTGCGTGCTCAGATAAGGGTTTGATATGGATTTTGGGGGGGACCCCACGCCGTTTTTTCGGCGTGGGGCTACCCTCAAATTCCATATCGGACCCGAAGGGCCTGGTTTGGAACCTGGGGGGGGGGGACCCCACGCCGTTTTTTTTCCCCCATTTTGGCGTGGAGTTCCCCCTCAAGATTCTCATAGCGCAAGTTGCACCGCGAGTCGGATCATCCTGATCCGACTTGCGGTGCGCCTTCCATTCAAATCAATAGGCTCCCATAGGGAACCATTGATTTTGAATGGAGGCAGAAAGAAACGCTACAAAAAGCGATGTGCCAAACGCAATAATGCAATAACGCAAATGGAAAAAGCTACTAAAAGCACGTTTTTACAGCTGCTTTTTCCTGGTGTTTAAAGTGGCTCTGCAGCTCGTTTTTTCTGACGCCCAGTGTGCATGATGGCTTACTCTCCAGGTCCCAGCATGGTCCCTGGGTTCCTTATCCATCCAGCTCTGGCAATATCCTTTGAGCCGAAGGACAGTCTATCATTGTGCCCTGGTTTACAACCAACCCCGAAACGAAGGGATCTCCCCTATAGTCCTAAAGCATTGCACCCATTACTGCTCTGATTAAATCATTCTAATTGTCAGGACCAAGATCTGAACCTGCAACCTCTGCTGTGTCTGGCAGTATCTCTTCTTGCTGAGCCACCTGAGATGCTGGATGGCTCCCTGGACAATTCCTTCCCCTTGAACCTTGTTTCTGTTGTAGGCTAAAAGTCAAACTCCAAACCCTTCCACAAAGAATTCCTATAGCTGTATTCTGGGATTGTTGAGAATACGGGCGGCACAGTGGTGTAGTGGTTAGCACTTTCACCTAGCAGCAAGAGGGTCGCCGGTTCAAATCCCAACCACGACACTACCTGCCTGGAGTTTGCATGTTCTCCCTGTGCCTGCGTGGGGGTTTCCTCCGGGTACTCCGGTTTCCTTCCACACTCCAAAGACATGCTGGTAGGTTAATTGGATCATGTATAAAAAATTGGCCCTACTATGTATGTATGAATGTGAGTTAGGGACCTTAGATTGTAAGCTCCTTAGGGCAGGGACTGATGTGAATGTGCAATGTATATGTAAAGCGCTGCGTAAATTGACAGCGCTATATTAGTACCTGAAATAATACTAATGCCCATTAGTAATCTTGTTGTTAGACATTGTGCTACTAAGGGCAGGACTCCAGTCAGGGGCAGACTGGCAAATTTTGGCCCAGGGGGCAAGTACAAACCAGAGGCCCATGGTGCAGCGACTCGGCCCACTTTCCCTCACCCCACTCACTCTCCCAGTCCTCCTCCTGACCCCCATTCCAAGCTGAAGCTCTGCTCCAGATACTCTCTACTTACCGGCTGAATCCAGGTTCCTGACCTGGCCAGCAGGGGGAGGTGTGGGGGAGCTGGGACAGCTCAGTTGGGGCTGGCCGGGGCGGAAGAGTCTCTAGTGAGTCATGGAACCGGCCTCTGCTCAGACACAGTTTACAATATCTATGCTGTCCTTATCTTCACCCCGCACTCAGTAGGTCAACAGTGGGGACTTTTTACTTCTCTTCACCAGGAATCCTTAGGGCCTGTCTGTGGCAGAAGCAGTGCAGCCTTTTTACGGAGCATCAGAACGGCCCGGGGAGGCCTGAGCTTTGTCCTTGTCTTCAACTTTTTTACTTCTCTTCAGCAGAAATCCTTTAGGCATGTCTGTGGCAGAAGCGGTGCAGTCTTTGTTTATGAGGCACCAGAGCGGGCAAGGGGGGCAATTGCCCCCCTGGCCCAGTCCTCCCCTGACTCCAGCTACATCTCTCATGTGCTGCATTTACACTAGCCCTGCACAAACATTTCCTTTAGATTTGTACTGAACCTATACTAACTACAGATGCATCTCCTAAAATTACAATATCATCAAAAAGGTCATTTTATTTCAGTAATTTAATTCAGAAAATGAAACTTATAAATTTTATATGGACTCCTTACACACAGTTTTATATATTTCAAGTTGTTCTTTCTTTTTAATTTTTGACTCTGGCTTATAGCTAGTGAAAACCCAAAATTCAGTCTCTAAGAAAAGTAAAATATTCTAGCAGACCAAAAAAAAAAAAAAAAAAAAGGATTTTTAAAACCGAAATGTTTGGCTTACTGAAAACTTTGTCCATGTACAGTATAGGATGCACTCAACACTTGTTTGGGGCTCCAGTCCAGAAGTGGTTAAGGGATCACTACTCTTTGGGATGTTTGTGCTTGGGGGACCCTTGGAGTGGTCTTGCTTCGGATTTAAAGCGGTAGTATCCCGCTTTTTGACACTTTTACCTACAGGTAAGCCTATAATAAGGCTTACCTGTAGGTACAAATAATATCTCCTTAACCGGCATGGTTTAGGAGATATTTACAGTGCATGCAGCCCCTCTCGCGAGCGGCGCATGCGCTCTGAAGGTCCGGGGGGACCTTCAATTAATTTGCTGGGAGCTTGCCGGAAAATGCGCGCGGGAGTGACGTCATTGCGGCTCCGGCCAATCATCGCGCCGGAGCCGTCTCTTCCGGCCAATCACCGCGCCGGAAGAGACGGCGAGGGATCATGGCAGCGCCCGCAGCGATGTCTGGGGGTCCGTGTCGGGGCTTCGTTCTAAGGTAAGTTACACATAATGGGCTAGTATGCGATGCATACTAGCCCATTATGCCTTTGTCTTGCAGGTTTTTTTTTTTTTTTTACAACCGCTTTAAGTCCACGTTTCCCCAAAACACACAGACCTCTGGGAGCTGGAGGATCATATATATTTGGGGTCTCTATGCCCAAACCAGCAATGACTGCTTTAGACTGAGACTCGGAGTAGATGTTAATATAATCCGCTCAAGCAACCAGATACTGGGGTCTCCTGCTATTGTCTGTTTATTAAAGTATTATGTGTTTATTAAGTGTCTCTTTTGCGTGCATTTCCATTGTTAAGTCCTCTGTTGTTTCTGTCTGTTGGCTAATTTGACTAACTCTTGAAGCTATCTATGATGGGATTGTCCTTGTGTCAACTCTACTTTGTTATCTAACCATTGTGTGATGTTTTGGGTAAACCTTTTTGGTTTTATTGTTCATGTGGTTGAAGAGTAAACCTGTGTTTCTGTTTAATAAACTGTCATTCCTTTTGGTTCTTATCCCAAAATCTTCTCTGTGTACGCTGTTTGGGGTAAAGGGCTGCTATTTGCTCTCGGTCTGCTGGAAGGGCTAGGAGGGCAGGAGGCACTGTTTGGCAGAAGCACCTAATCGGGGGTGCCAAGCAGTTCTGTCACACTGAGTTGTCACGGTGTCTGACCTGCATCTACTTTACAACTCCTTTCCACTTGCCGACTGCCTAACGCCGATCTACGTCGGCAGTCAGCCCCTCACAGGCAAAGTGACGTAGGTCTACGTCACTAGCTTGTGAGGGTCTAGGGAGCGAGCGCGCGCCCCCGCGTGGTCACGGACCCCCCCGCGCGTGTGACCGGCGGACCCGATGTCCGCCGGTCACTCGGCGATCGGCGGGGGAGAGGGAGAATGTCAGGCAGCTTGTGTAAACAAGCCACCTGTCATTCTCCTTGCTGTAAAGACACTGATCACTCGGATCTAGTATGTAGATCCGTTGATCAGTGTCCTTACAGCTGAAGCCACAGCCAATCACAGTAGAAAGCACGCCCCTAGGGATACACACAGCCCCTCCCAAATAAAGTTAACCCCTTCACTACCAGTGTATTTTTACAGTAACCGTGCATATATATAGCACTGATTACTGTAGAAATGTCACTGGTAACCCCAAAAGTGTCAAAAATGTCAGTCAAGGGTCCGATCTGTCCGCCCCAATGTCGCAGTACCGCAAAAAAAATCGCAGATCGCCGCCATTACACGTTAAAAAAAAAAAAAAAAAAAAAAAAAAACCAACAAAAATGACAAAAATCTTTCCCTTTGCTAGTAAACGCGATAACTTTTGCGCAAACCAATCAAAATACGCTTTTTGCGATTTTTTTTTTTTTTTTTCCAAACATAGGTAGCATAAAACAAATTGGCCGAAAAAGTAAAAAAAAATTGATTTTTACATTTTTTTTTTTTGGGGAATTTCATATAAAAAAATGTGAAAAATATTGCTATTTTTGCAAAATTGACGCTCTTTTTTTGTTTATAGCGCGTGATCAAAAAATCGCACAGGTGATCAAATACCACCAAAAGAAAGCTCTATTTGTGGGGAAAAAAAGGACGCCAAATTTGTTTAGGTACAACGTCGCACGACCGTGCAATTGTCCGTTAAAGTCACGCAGTGCCGAATCGCAAAATACCCCCTGGTCTGAATGGGGGTAAAATCTTCCGGGGCTTAAGTGGTTAAAGGCTACATTACATCTGCAGCCTACACTTAACTGCATGCAGGTTCGTCAGGGCTATTTTTACACCAACGTTTCCTAAAGGGCCCCAACAATAGCTTGTAGAAAAAAAACTGCTTAAGGACTGCCCTTGTCTACTAATCCCATCCCACCATGGCTCACCCATTCATCACGCCTTGAGCTCTGACAGTGCATACCAGATGATCTTAGGCCTAGCATAGCCACTTGGTAAACTGACAATATATAGCTCCTGTGGTTTGTTAGCACAAGTCTTATTACTGCTGTACTGCAGGTGAACTTGTTACTGTTTATGCTGATCTAGAAGGTGAGTATCATCCCACTTCTTTACAGATCCTAACATTGCATTATCACTGCTTAGTGGATGAAGCAAGAACACAGTAACCGACTTGGGGAAGAAAATAATGGTACTGGTGTGGTTAAAATGAATGCAGGGACATTGGGCATACCTGCACAATGTGGCTACACCCACCACTATTTAAATCCGCTTTAAAACAGTTGTGTATTTTTACATAGTATAAGTATATATATTTGGATATCTGCCTCCTGTGCACATCAGAGCTCAGACTGGAAGAGGGAGGGCAGCACTAGGAGCAGTATCCTGAGTAATGTGAAAAGTCCAAGGAGAAGAACAGAAGTCATTCCTCTTTCCGTGTCTCCCCCTACAGCTGCACTTGTCACAGGCCACTATGGGGGAAATGCTGTTTATGTCGGGGAGGGGGCGGATACTAAATGATAGCACGGAGAGTAGGGGACAGTGCTATGGCTGACTGTTCTTGGCAAAAAGACCCACCCCCCCCCTCCCTGTATATAGTGAATCATAGCCCCGCCTCCCTATGCCGCCCTTTAGTACCAGCCCATACATGACTAGGCATGATGGGAATTGTAGTTCCTGATCAAATGGAGGGCCATAGTTTTTGGAATCCCTGCTCTAGAGCATGGTCCACCGCTGGGACTCAGCAGTTAGGAGGCATGTGCGCAGAGTGATTAGGGTGTGCCCAGGCACACCCTTTGAGAATGCCTATGCTCCTTTTTCTGTCTCAAAGGTGGAATATCAGAGTTCTGTTTAGACCCCCATATCTCACCAAATGGGGCTCCAAAAAAAAAAATTGTAATATATATATATATATATATATATATATATATATATAGTAAAACTACTGATACCAGTAGTGGAACTACCAGGGTCACAAAGGTCTCACTTGCGACCGGGCCCTGCTCTTCCACCCCTGGGCTCGAGGGAAGGGCCCCAGCTCTTCATGGTTTCTTGCACCGGGGCCCTGAAGGTTCTAGCTGCACCACTGGGCTGAAGGAGTGGTCAGTCAAGGATTTTACCTAGCGTGTGCTGGGAGACCAATGGTTGTGCTGTTGATCTCAATGGTAAAGTCATGGGGGGATTGGGGAGGAGGAAATATTACAAGCTTAGTTTTATAAGATTGAGTTTGAGGAAGTGGTGTGACATCCATACTGAGATGTTGCTCAGTAGATTTGATATTTGAGGAGACGGGGGGGGGGGGGGGGGTGAGTTGGGGAGTAGAGAGAGATGGATTTGGGGAGTAGAGAGAGATGGATTTGGGTATCCTCGGCATAGAGGTGGTCCTGGAAGCCATGGGAGGTTATCAACTGGCCTTGGGAAGAGAACAAGAGGTGCCTAAGGACGGAGCCTCGCGGGACCCCTACAGAAAGAGGAAGGGGAGTGTAGGAGGCGGTGTTGTATGGTCACACTGAAAGTGTGCTGGGATAGGTAAGAGGAGAACCAGGAGAAAGTCGTGGAGGCCAAGGAAGTGAAGTTTATTGAGGAGCGGGTGGTCAACTGTGTCAAAGGCAGCAGAAAGGTCTAGGAGTATGGAGTACTGGTCGTTGGTTTTAGCAGTTAGTAGGTCATTCGTGAGTTTTAGTGAGGCAGTTTCATTGGATTGTTGTGGGCGGAAGCTGGACTGTAGGGGATTGAAGAGGCAGTTTCCCCAGATATGGATCGGGGGAAATAAATTGCGTGTTTATCCTCCTCCTGTGTGGTCAGCACATGCATGTGTCTCCTGGAGGAGTGGGGACGGTTGCACAATGAGAAATGGGTGTCTGTGTTCAGTATTTTTATTATTTTCAATAGTTACAGGCAAGGAAGGTTGGATGGAGTAGACAAGTGAAATGTACAGAAACACGCTGCGCATTCCTTTAGCCTACTGTCGGCTGAATCTGGGTCAAAGGAGTGCAGAACTAAGTGCACTGATGTGACCCATGGCAGAAGTATGGCCAAAATAGCTTTGGCCATACTTCTCCTTCAAACAGAGGATGCAGCTGCCATTGCAGCCTGAAGGTGGCAGTGTTAATCTGTCACTGACTGCCAGAATTGAGAGCCATCAGCCATGCAAAGTGTTGGCTCATGGAAGGGCATACATGCCAACTGTCCAGGATTTGCCAGGACAATCGTGCTTATTTTTTTTTTTTTTGTAAGCTGCCCTGCCATGTCCATACCCCGTCCAACACTTCACGTTAAAACCAAGGGGTTTAGTTTGCACACATTTTAAATGTGTAAGTGGCAGTGGCTACGTCATGGCACCTCAGTGTACTGCAGTCCTAACTCTAGAATTTTAGCCTCTAAAGTTAGAGCACATGTATAATAACTCTCTTGTTTTTACCGTGAACTTTTAGACAAGACCATTCGGTTTGTTGTGGGCTGGTTGGTAGGTTGAGCTGGGAATTGTTTGCTTTTGGATGTGCATCGCCCCCCCCCCCCCCCCCCCATGTGCTCCTTGCTGCAAGACCAGTTATATGATGGGGTGGTTGCTATTTGTATATTATTAATAATAATAATAATATAATAATAATAATAATAATAAAATTAATAATATTATTCAGGAGTTTTATAGTGCCGACAGTTTGCACAGCTCTTTACAACATGAGTACTGCTACAGTACAATTGAATACAGGAGGAATCGGAGGGCTCTGCTCCTTGGAGCTTACAATCGAAGAGGGGAGGGACAAGTCCTACAAAAGGTAATAACTGTGGGGGATGACATTGAGAAAATAAAAGTATGGTTGTTAGGTGGAGGCAGGATGGACTTTTCTAAAGAGAAGTTTTCAGGGATCGTTTAAAAGTGGACAGAGTGGGAGCTAACAGGACAGATTGGGGTAGGGAGTTCCATAGGATGGGAGAAGCTTGACAGAAGTCCTAGAAGTGAGTAAGAGAGGAGGCGACTAGGGAGCTAGAGAGCAGGAGGTCTTGGGAGGAACAAAAGACGATTAGGTTGGTATTTTGAGACCAGGCTAGTGATGTTGCTGGGGGAAGAGTTGTGGATGACTTTGTAAGTTGTTGTTAGTATTTAGAATTTAATCTATTTGGCACTGGGAAGCCAGTGGACGGGTTGGCGGAGTGAACTGGAGGACACTGAATGGAGGCCAGTGGATGGATCAGTGAAGAGGGGTGGAGGACACTGGATGGAAGCCAGTAGAGGGATCGGTGGAGGACCCTAAATTGAAGCCAGTGGAAAGATCGTTGGAGAGGGGTGGAGGACACTGAATGGAAGCCAGTGGAGGGATTGGCAGAGAGGAGTGGAGGACACTGAATGGAAGCCAGTGGAGGGATCCACTGGGGGACACTGAATGGAAGCCAGTGGAGGGATCCACTGGGGGACACTGAATGGAAGCCAGTGGAGGGATCCACTGGGGGACACTGGATGGAAGCCAGTGGAGGGATCGGTGAAGAGGGGTGGAGGACACTGAATGGAAGCCAGTGGAGGGATCCACTGGGGGACACTGGATGGAAGCCAGTGGAGGGATCGGTGAAGAGGGGTGGAGGACACTGAATGGAAGCCAGTGGAGGGATCCACTGGGGGACACTGAATGGAAGCCAGTGGAGGGATCCACTGGGGGACACTGGATGGAAGCCAGTAGAGGGATCGGTGGAGAGGGGTAGAGGACACTGAAAGGAAGCCAGTAGAGGGATCGGTGGAGAGGGGTGGAGGACACTGAATGGAAGCCGGTGGAGGGATTGGTGGAGAGGAGTAGCGGACTCTGAATGGAAGCCGGTGGTGGAGAGGGATGGAATGATTGGCAGAGATGGGTAGCAGACGCAGAGCGGTTGGTAAAGGTGGCTGTCGCTGAGTCTGGCAGCATTCATGATGGACTGAAGGAGGGATATCCTATGTAAAGGGAAGCCAATGAGGAGGGAGTTGTAGTTGAGATATTGACCCAGGGTCCAGGAACAGAACCTTGTGTCCATAGAGTTCCATCGCAGTAAAGGGCCCTGCGATGTACCCGGGGGGCGGACATGTTTGTTTATACACAGACTCCCGGTTTATTCCTGCATAGTAATGACATCGTCCTATCCTAATATATGGGTAGTGATAAGATAGCCTGTATTATTTTATTAGGATTTCTCCTTCCCTATCTGTGTATCTTGTGTCCCCCCACAGAGGGCTTTTCTCCTCAGTGACAGGCCAGCCACTCAGGCCATTGTGTTCTGTGTACACATACCTGTCACGTGACCCACCCCTCCTTCATTCTCATCCCCAAGACCAAGCCTGAGGCTTCTCTGCGCGTGCGCACCACCCTCTGGCGCGTCTCAGGCCTCGCTCTGGTTGCTGTTTTCGGATTGGCCGCTTTCTCTCTGAGGCACTCCCCTCCTTTCTCTGATAGGTTGTAGTCTGCAGAGCTCTCCGAGTTACCTGTTCTCATTGGTTGTAGTAGGGTGCGGTGGTTGTTTCCCGCCGAGTGATTGGCTGGTTGGCGCAGCGCTGACAGCGAGGCTTGGAAGTCGCTGTCACCGGCTGAGTAAGCGTCGGTGGCCACAGCCCGAGAGGGAAGAGCAGTACCGGCGGGATACCGAGACAGCTGGGGGAGGGGTGAGTGAGAAGGGGGGGGGGGGGTCACACATACTCCACGTGTCTGTGTGTGTGGTGTGCATGTGGAGGAGGATAAACACTGACTGAGGACTGCACATTACCCCCCCTCCCCCCCCATAGACACTGACTGAGGGCTGCCCATTACCCCCCCTCCATAGACACTGACTGAGGACTGCCCATTACCCCCCCCCCCATAGACACTGACTGAGGACTGCCCATTACCCCCCCCCCTAGACACTGACTGAGGGCTCCCCATTACCCCCCCCATAGACACTGACTGAGGGCTCCCCATTACCCCCCCCCCATAGACACTGACTGAGGACTCCCCATTACCCCCCCCCCCATATACACTGACTGAGGGCTCCCCATTACCCCCCCCCCCCATATACACTGACTGAGGACTCCCCATTACCCCCCCCCCCATATACACTGACTGAGGACTCCCCATTACCCCCCCCCCCATATACACTGACTGAGGACTCCCCATTACCCCCCCCCCCCCATAGACACTGACTGAGGGCTCCCCATTACCCCCCCCCCATAGACACTGACTGAGGGCTCCCCATTACCCCCCCCATATACACTGACTGAGGACTCCCCATTACCCCCCCCCATAGACACTGACTGAGGGCTCCCCATTACCCCCCCCATAGACACTGACTGAGGGCTCCCCATTACCCCCCCCATAGACACTGACTGAGGGCTCCCCATTACCCCCCCCATAGACACTGACTGAGGGCTCCCCATTACCCCCCCATAGACACTGACTGAGGGCTCCCCATTACCCCCCCCCCATAGACACTGACTGAGGGCTCCACATTACCCCCCCCCATAGACACTGACTGAGGGCTCCCCATTACCCCCCCCCCAATAGACACTGACTGAGGGCTCCCCATTACCCCCCCCCCATAGACACTGACTGAGGGCTCCCCATTACCCCCCCCCCCCATAGACACTGACTGAGGGCTCCCCATTACCCCCCCCCCATATACACTGACTGAGGGCTCCCCATTACCCCCCCCATAGACACTGACTGAGGGCTCCCCATTACCCCCCCCATATACACTGACTGAGGACTCCCCATTACCCCCCCCCCATATACACTGACTGAGGACTCCCCATTACCCCCCCCCATAGACACTGACTGAGGGCTCCCCATTACCCCCCCCCATATACACTGACTGAGGACTCCCCATTACCCCCCCCCCCATAGACACTGACTGAGGGCTCCCTATTACCCCCCCCCCCCATAGACACTGACTGAGGGCTCCCCATTACCCCCCCATAGACACTGACTGAGGGCTCCCCATTACCCCCCCCCATAGACACTGACTGAGGGCTCCCCATTACCCCCCCCCATAGACACTGACTGAGGGCTGCCCATTACCCCCCCCCCATATACACTGACTGAGGACTCCCCATTACCCCCCCTATAGACACTGACTGAGGGCTCCCCATTACCCCCCCTATAGACACTGACTGAGGACTCCCCATTACCCCCCCCTATAGACACTGACTGAGGGCTCCCCATTACCCCCCATAGACACTGACTGAGGGCTCCCCATTACCCCCCCATAGACACTGACTGAGGGCTCCCCATTACCCCCCCCATAGACACTGACTGAGGGCTCCCCATTACCCCCCCCATAGACACTGACTGAGGGCTCCCCATTACCCCCCCCATATACACTGACTGAGGGCTCCCCATTACCCCCCCCCCTATAGACACTGACTGAGGGCTCCCCATTACCCCCCCCATAGACACTGACTGAGGGCTCCCCATTACCCCCCCCATAGACACTGACTGAGGACTCCCCATTACCCCCCCCATAGACACTGACTGAGGACTCCCCATTACCCCCCCCCCCCCATATACACTGACTGAGGACTCCCCATTACCCCCCCCCCCATAGACACTGACTGAGGGCTCCCCATTACCCCCCCCCCTAGACACTGACTGAGGGCTCCCCATTACCCCCCCCCCCCATAGACACTGACTGAGGGCTCCCCATTACCCCCCCCATATACACTGACTGAGGACTCCCCATTACCCCCCCCCCCCATAGACACTGACTGAGGGCTCCCCATTACCCCCCCCATAGACACTGACTGAGGGCTCCCCATTACCCCCCCCATAGACACTGACTGAGGGCTCCCCATTACCCCCCCCATAGACACTGACTGAGGGCTCCCCATTACCCCCCCCCATAGACACTGACTGAGGGCTCCCCATTACCCCCCCCCCATAGACACTGACTGAGGGCTCCACATTACCCCCCCCCATAGACACTGACTGAGGGCTCCCCATTACCCCCCCCCCCAATAGACACTGACTGAGGGCTCCCCATTACCCCCCCCCCCATAGACACTGACTGAGGGCTCCCCATTACCCCCCCCCCATAGACACTGACTGAGGGCTCCCCATTACCCCCCCCCCCATAGACACTGACTGAGGGCTCCCCATTACCCCCCCCCCCATATACACTGACTGAGGGCTCCCCATTACCCCCCCCATAGACACTGACTGAGGGCTCCCCATTACCCCCCCCATATACACTGACTGAGGACTCCCCATTACCCCCCCCCCCATATACACTGACTGAGGACTCCCCATTACCCCCCCCCATAGACACTGACTGAGGGCTCCCCATTACCCCCCCCCATATACACTGACTGAGGACTCCCCATTACCCCCCCCCCCATAGACACTGACTGAGGGCTCCCTATTACCCCCCCCCCCCATAGACACTGACTGAGGGCTCCCCATTACCCCCCCATAGACACTGACTGAGGGCTCCCCATTACCCCCCCCCCATAGACACTGACTGAGGGCTCCCCATTACCCCCCCCCATAGACACTGACTGAGGGCTGCCCATTACCCCCCCCCCATATACACTGACTGAGGACTCCCCATTACCCCCCCTATAGACACTGACTGAGGGCTCCCCATTACCCCCCCTATAGACACTGACTGAGGACTCCCCATTACCCCCCCCTATAGACACTGACTGAGGGCTCCCCATTACCCCCCCCCCCATAGACACTGACTGAGGGCTCCCCATTACCCCCCCCCATAGACACTGACTGAGGGCTCCCCATTACCCCCCCCCATATACACTGACTGAGGGCTCCCCATTACCCCCCCCTATAGACACTGACTGAGGGCTCCCCATTACCCCCCCCTATAGACACTGACTGAGGGCTCCCCATTACCCCCACCATATACACACTGACTGAGGGCTCCCCATTACCCCCACCATATACACTGACTAAGGGCTCCCCATTACCCCCCCATAGACACTGACTGAGGGCTCCCCATTACCCCCCCATAGACACTGATTGAGGGCTCCCCATTACCCCCCCATAGACACTGACTGAGGGCTCCCCATTACCTCCCCCCATAGACACTGACTGAGGGCTCCCCATTACCTCCCCCCATAGACACTGACTGAGGGCTCCCCATTACCCCCCCTCCATAGACACTGACTGAGGGCTCCCCATTACCCCCCCCCATAGACACTGACTGAGGGCTCCCCATTACCCCCCCATATACACTGACTGAGGGCTCCCCATTACCCCCCCCTATAGACACTGACTGAGGGCTCCCCATTACCCCCCCCATAGACACTGACTGAGGGCTCCCCATTACCCCCCCCCCCATATACACTGACTGAGGACTTCCCATTACCCCCCCCCCCATAGACACTGACTGAGGACTCCCCATTACCCCCCCTATAGACACTGACTGAGGGCTCCCCATTACCCCCCCTATAGACACTGACTGAGGACTCCCCATTACCCCCCCCTATAGACACTGACTGAGGGCTCCCCATTACCCCCCCATAGACACTGACTGAGGGCTCCCCATTACCCCCCCATAGACACTGACTGAGGGCTCCCCATTACCTCCCCCCATAGACACTGACTGAGGGCTCCCCATTACCCCCCCCCCCATAGACACTGACTGAGGGCTCCCCATTACCCCCCCCCCATAGACACTGACTGAGGGCTCCCCATTACCCCCCCATATACACTGACTGAGGGCTCCCCATTACCCCCCCCTATAGACACTGACTGAGGGCTCCCCATTACCCCCCCCCCATAGACACTGACTGAGGGCTCCCCATTACCCCCACCATATACACTGACTAAGGGCTCCCCATTACCCCCCCATAGACACTGACTGAGGGCTCCCCATTACCCCCCCATAGACACTGATTGAGGGCTCCCCATTACCCCCCCATAGACACTGACTGAGGGCTCACCATTACCCCCCCCCATATACACTAACTGAGGGCTCCCCATTACCCCCCCTATAGACACTGACTGAGGACTCCCCATTACCCCCCCCTATAGACACTGACTGAGGGCTCCCCATTACCCCCCCATAGACACTGACTGAGGGCTCCCCATTACCCCCCCATAGACACTGACTGAGGGCTCCCCATTACCTCCCCCCATAGACACTGACTGAGGGCTCCCCATTACCCCCCCCCCCATAGACACTGACTGAGGGCTCCCCATTACCCCCCCCCCATAGACACTGACTGAGGGCTCCCCATTACCCCCCCATATACACTGACTGAGGGCTCCCCATTACCCCCCCCTATAGACACTGACTGAGGGCTCCCCATTACCCCCCCCCCATAGACACTGACTGAGGGCTCCCCATTACCCCCCCCCCATAGACACTGACTGAGGGCTCCCCATTACCCCCACCATATACACTGACTAAGGGCTCCCCATTACCCCCCCATAGACACTGACTGAGGGCTCCCCATTACCCCCCCATAGACACTGATTGAGGGCTCCCCATTACCCCCCCATAGACACTGACTGAGGGCTCACCATTACCCCCCCCCATATACACTGACTGAGGGCTCCCCATTACCCCCCCATATACACTAACTGAGGGCTCCCCATTACCTCCCCCCTATAGACACTGACTGAGGGCTCCCCATTACCCCCCCCCTATAGACACTGACTGAGGGCTCCCCATTACCCCCCCCCCATAGACACTGACTGAGGGCTCCCCATTACCCCCCCCCATAGACACTGACTGAGGGCTCCCCATTACCCCCCCCATAGACACTGACTGAGGGCTCCCCATTACCCCCCCCATAGACACTGACTGAGGGCTCCCCATTACCCCCCCCCCATAGACACTGACTGAGGGCTCCCCATTACCCCCCCATATACACTGACTGAGGGCTCCCCATTACCCCCCCCTATAGACACTGACTGAGGGCTCCCCATTACCCCCCCCCATAGACACTGACTGAGGGCTCCCCATTACCCCCACCATATACACTGACTAAGGGCTCCCCATTACCCCCCCATAGACACTGACTGAGGGCTCCCCATTACCCCCCCATAGACACTGATTGAGGGCTCCCCATTACCCCCCCATAGACACTGACTGAGGGCTCACCATTACCCCCCCCATATACACTGACTGAGGGCTCCCCATTACCCCCCCATATACACTAACTGAGGGCTCCCCATTACCTCCCCCCTATAGACACTGACAGAGGGCTCCCCATTACCCCCCCCCCCTATAGACACTGACTGAGGGCTCCCCATTACCCCCCCCCCCCATAGACACTGACTGAGGGCTCCCCATTACCCCCCCCCATAGACACTGACTGAGGGCTCCCCATTACCCCCCCCCCATAGACACTGACTGAGGGCTCCCCATTACCCCCCCCCCATAGACACTGACTGAGGGCTCCCCATTACCCCCCCCCATAGACACTGACTGAGGGCTCCCCATTACCCCCCCCATAGACACTGACTGAGGGCTCCCCATTACCCCCCCCCCCCCATAGACACTGACTGAGGGCTCCCCATTACCCCCCCCTCCCCATAGACACTGACTGAGGGCTCCCCATTACCCCCCCCCCATATACACTGACTGAGGGCTCCCCATTACCCCCCCCATAGACACTGACTGAGGACTCCCCATTACCCCCCCCCCATAGACACTGACTGAGGGCTCCCCATTACCCCCCCCCATATACACTGACTGAGGACTCCCCATTACCCCCCCCATAGACACTGACTGAGGGCTCCCCATTACCCCCCCTATAGACACTGATTGAGGGCTCCCCATTACCCCCCCCCATAGACACTGACTGAGGGCTCCCCATTACCCCCCCCATAGACACTGACTGAGGGCTCCCCATTACCCCCCCTATAGACACTGATTGAGGGCTCCCCATTACCCCCCCCCATAGACACTGACTGAGGGCTCCCCATTACCCCCCCCATAGACACTGACTGAGGGCTCCCCATTACCCCCCCCATAGACACTGACTGAGGGCTCCCCATTACCCCCCCCCATAGACACTGACTGAGGGCTCCCCATTACCCCCCCCATAGACACTGACTGAGGGCTCCCCATTACCTCCCCCCATAGACACTGACTGAGGGCTCCCCATTACCCCCCCCCCCATAGACACTGACTGAGGGCTCCCCATTACCCCCCCCCCCATAGACACTGACTGAGGGCTCCCCATTACCCCCCCCCCATAGACACTGACTGAGGGCTGCCCATTACCCACTATGGACAGGCTCATAATGGCCATTAATGTCTACTACTGGGACTGGCCAATCTCCTCTGTGCAGACTGTACACTCTACAATATGATTGGCTGATCTCTGTGCAGACTGTACACTAGGAATGACCGTGTATATTGGGATGGTTTGGAGGAAACTTGGCTTTGCTTACTTTACTTTTATTTCCACAATGGAGGCATTCTGTACAGATCAGACGGCTGCCGGCTGTCCTCCCCACAGATCGCAAACGGCTGCCGGCTGTCCTCCCTCCTCTGAATAAAGAGCATTTTGTTATTGCTAGATAGAAGGGGTGACAGATATAGAACAGTCTGGTGGTGTATACTGACAGTCCGACTTTCCTGGATATACACTGCATATCCCTCCTACAGCACAGCCATAACGTCACTGCTACTTTTTTTTTTTTTCTTTCAATCAATTTTTATTGAGAAAAGGAAGAAAACAACGCATCAGAAGTTCATAACAGTAGTATGAAGGGTGACACAACAGTAGGAGGATGTTACATGTCAGCTGTAAAGCATATTCAACCTATTGGCAAAACTGGGGCCTACGTTGGGATAAGAGGGTGAAATAGAGAACCTCCTGGTCCTGTCCCCCAGAGCCCTATCCAGAGAGATGGTAACAGAGAGGTCAGGACCATCTATAGCAGAAGAAAATTACCAGGGGAGAGAAGAATATCAGTCCCACCGTCCCCATATATTTAGCATATACCAAAAGGAATAATACAATAAACAAAAATGGAACCCTTCATTGTGTAAAGTGATAATTATCTCAATGAAGTCAGACATAAGCGCCCACTGGCCTAAAGGGGGGGGGGGGGGGGAAAGCAGCAGAAACGCTAAGGGACAGCCGATCTCCAGGGCCGCAGGCAAGAATCAGTCAATTCAAGTGTCACTGCTACTTTTTACAAGGTAATATCTGGCTTTACAAAGGCATCTTTTTGTTGCACAGAAAGTGGCCTTTGTGACTGAGCCATATATTATATTTATTTTTGTGCCTGGTGTTCCGCTTTAATGTTAGTTATTCCCTCCAGACATCTTCACTCCTATCCACCCCTCATCTTCTTCCATAACAGTGCCGTGCTTCTATTTATTTACAATATAATAGGTTTTAAAATGTAAAATCTTAAAAAAATAATAAGTGTGTGTGTGTGTGTGTGTGTGTGTGTGTGTGTGTGTGTGTGTGTGTGTGTGTGTGTGTAGGGTCTCAGCGGGACAGTGCTGGGTCGGTGAGCTTCTGAATTGTGCAGAAGTTAACCCCCCCCCCCCCCCCCCTCCCCCTCATGGTAAGCAGGGGCTAACGACTTAGCGAATTGTCCTGCAGCTTGGGACTGCAAAGTCACATGACAAGTCATAGTCCATGATTTCCAGTGAGTACCGTTCATATCTGTACCACTTCAAAGTATTACTACTTTGGGCTGATTTTAACCACTTAAGCCCCGGAAGATTTTACCCCCTTCCTGACCAGGGCCTATTTTGCGATTCGGCACTGCGTGACTTTAACGGACAATTGCGCGGTCGTGCGACGCCGTACCTAAACGAATTTGACGTCCTTTTTTTCCCACAAACAGAGCTTTCTTTTGGTGGTATTTGATCACCTCTGCGATTTTTTTTTTTTTTTTTTTTTTTTTTTTTTTTTTTTTTTGATCATGCACTATAAACAAAAAAAAGAGCGTAAATTTTGCAAAAATAACAATATTTTTCACATTTTTTTTATATGAAATTCCCCCCAAAAAAAAAGTAAAAATCAAAGTTTTTTAAAATTTTCGGCCAATTTGTTTTGTGCTACATATGTTTGGTAAAAAAAATCGCAAAAAGCGTATTTTGATTGGTTTGCGCAAAAGTTATCGCATTTACTAACAAAGGGAAAGATTTTTGTCATTTTTTGTTGTTTTTTTTTTTTAACGCGTAATGGCGGCGATCTGCAATTTTTTTTTTTTTTTTTTTTTTTTGCGGTACTGCAACATTGCGGTGGACAGATCGGACCCTTGACTGACATTTTTGACACTTTTGGTGTTACCAGTGACATTTCTACAGTAATCAGTGCTATACATATGCACTGTTACTGTAAAAATACACTGGCAGTGAAGGGGTTAACTTTATTTGAGAGGGAGGGGCTGTGTGTGTCCCTAGGGGCGTGATTCTAACTGTGATTGGCTGTCTGTTGAGCTGTAGTTACACTGATCAACGGTCCTACATAGTAGAACCGTATGATCAGGGTTTCTACACAGGGAGAACTGACAGGCAGCTTTTTTACACAAGCTGCCTGCCTTTCTCCCTCTCCCCCGCCGATCGCCGAGTGACCAGCGGACATCGGGTCCGCCGGTCACACGCGCGGGGGGGTCCGTGACCGCGCCGCCGGAGGCGCGCGCTCGCTCCCCAGACCCTCCCAGGCTAGTGACGTATCGATACGTCACTCTGCCTGTGAGGGGCTGACCGCCGCAGTATATAGTCGTGCGGCGGTCGGCAAGCGGTTAATGTGTTTTGAGGTCCATATATATATATATATATATATATATATATATATATATATATATATATATATATATATATATATATATATACACACACACACACTTACTGCAACTCATTCCCATTGTAAACACTTGCTGACCGCCAAAGGCCTCTTTCACACGGGTGATCCGTCAGTTTTTCAGGTGAACCTGATCGGATCCTCCATGCATCCCTATGGGGAAGCCGATGTCAGGGGGGTGACCTCTCTGCTGATATTTGATCCGATCCTGTCTGTGAAATCCAGGTGGATGGAAACCCTATTTTCCATCCATTTGGAGGATCAGATGAGGACAGATCCTAGAGGAGAGCAGGGATCTGACAGCTCCGTCTCTGCACACAGAGCTCAGTGGGGATTGGCTGATCGATCCTCCGGTGAGCAGAACAGACTCCCATCGGGCGGTTCGCCCGTGTAAAAGGGGCCCAACTGTAAATATACATCATGTTTTTGATGTTTAACCACTTTACCACCGGAGGATTTTGCTGTCTTACGTCCAGGCCACTTTTTGCGATTCGGCGCTGTGCGACTTTAACTGACAATTGCGCGGTCGTGCGACGCCGTACCCAAACGAAATTTACGTCCTTTTTTCCCCACAAACAGAGCTTTCTTTTGGTGGTATTTGATCACCTCTGCGATTTTTACTTTTTGCGCTATAAACAAAAAAGAGCGTTTATTTTGTAAAAATAACAATATTTTTAACATTTTTTTTATATGAAATTCCCCCCCAAAAAATGTAAAAATCAAATTTTTTTTAAAATTTTTGGCCAATTTGTTTTCTGCTACCCATGTTTGGTAAAAAAAAATCACGATAAGCGTATTTTGAGTGGTTTGCGCAAAAGTTATTGCGTTTAACTACTGGAAAGATTTTTGTCATTTTTGGTGTTTTTTTTTTTTTTTTTTTCGGGACTGCGACATTGCGGCGGACAGATCGGACCCTTGACTGACATTTTTGACACTTTTGGGGTTACCAGTGACATTACTGCAGTAATCAGTGCTATACATATGCACTGTTACTGTAAAAATGACACTGGCAGGGAAGGGGTTAATTTTTTGGGAGAGGGAGGGGTTAATGTATGCCTGGTGCTTACTGACGTGTGTGGGGGGAGGTGACTGAGTGACAGAAGGACAGATCGCATGTTCAGCTATGCTGAACACTCCGATCTGTCAGTCCCTGTCACTTAGGAGATCCACCTGCTCTGTTTACACAAGCGGGCGGATCTCCTCACTCGATCCCCGACGATCGGGGGAAGAGCGGCGGCGATCGCCGCTGCTCCTCCCCTGGCCCGACTCCCGCTGTGACTGAAAACAGCGGGAACGAGCCACTGTGCCGCAGTAGCAGCACAGCGGCCGGAGTTAAAGTGGTTAATAGGAGTTGCGCAATAGCATGTAAATCAAAGTATTACTACTTTGGGCTGATTTTAAAGCGTTTTGAGGTCCATAGACATTGCTTTAAGTCCAATCAAAATCGTGTGACTTTTAGGTCGCATAAGTGTTAAAGGGGCCTGAAAGAAAAAAAGAGGGGGGGGGATCCACTTAAACTGCAGTGGGTGTGTGTTTTTTTTTTTTTTTTTTTTTTTTTTTTTTTATTATTTTACTTTTTTTTTTTTTTTTTTTTTAACTACCAGATAAATAACCCATGTACCCCTTGTTTTGTGAACCGAACACAGACTGAAATTTAAATATGTTGTGATTTAGAAATGGTACCCCCGCTAGTTCAGTCCTTAGTAGGCCATGTAAATAAAGGGAAACCACATAAAGGGGCTGAGAATCCTCAGCAATGCAAATTTCTCATTTAAGTCAAACAAGTGCAAATAAATATGCCAATTACATTGCAATATTTTTTTATTTATTATTTTTTTGTAGATGAATGCTGTAAAAAACGGTCACCCACAAACCCAAAAAATGACCTATTAAACAGGATCCTTATAATTAATGCTAGCTGACTATCTGTAAAGCTGATCCAATACCGGCTTTCATATGTATTTATATATATATATAATGTGTGTGTGTGTATGTATATATATTTACAGTAAAATCATATAATTTATATATCAGAATGACACCAGACCAAAATCCTACAGCCAGTACTATGCTGGTCTGCAGACTGGCTCCTCCCACCTGGGTGCAGATAGATAACTGACACAATGTTGCCATAAAGCTCCAGGGAATCCCAAGTGGTTTATGAAGCATAAAGTAGCAAAGTTTTTCCAAACACTTGCAATTGAATGGAAACAATGTTGCAGTCTGGCTTGGTTCACACGACTGCAATGCAATTCTGATCTGATTTCCAGTGAGTTTTTGCTGTGCAACTTTGTGTGTTCTTGGTCTGTGTGTGTGTTTTTATTAAAAAAAAAAAATAAAAAATAAATATATTACACTTAGTCCCGGTTCACACTAAGGCGGCCTGTGAGGCGACCTGGTCGCCTCACAAGTCGCCGTAGGTCGCCTTCCATAGAGAAGCTGCGGACCCGTTCTAATAGGAGGTCGCCCCCGGGAAGTAGCGTCGCGTGTATGTGAACCGGCGCTTAGTCCCGGTTCACACTAAGGCCACCTGGTCGCCGTAGGTCGCCTCCCATAGGGAAGCTGCGGACCCGTTCTAATAGGAGCGACACAAGTCGCTCCGACCTAGAAAAAGGGTCCGGAGCTTCTTTGGGGTGACCAGGAGGCGACCGCCATAGACCTCAATGTTATGAAGTGCGTGGCGGCCGCTCCGAGGTCACGGCGCGCTGCTCGCACCGCGACCTCAGAGGTCGCGGTGTGAAGTAGCGCCTCCCCTATGTGAACGGGGCCTTAAAGTCGGTTTACACTGAGGCGACACGACTCTGTACTACTTCAGGGCGACTTGTGCAGTCCCGTGCACCGTGACTTCCGCGCGACTTGCAGGGACTTCACATAATGGAAGTCTATGCAAGTTGCTCCGAGGTCGCCCCGAAGTAGTACAGGAACCTTTTTCTAAGTCGGAGCGACTTGTGTCACTCCTATTAGAACGGCTCCTGTAGCGGTCAATGGACCGCGGGGGACCGCGACTTGTCAGGCTGACAAGTCGCTCTAGTGTGAATCGAGTCTTACTGCAACTCATTCCCATTGTAAACACTTGCTGACCGCCAAAG